>NC_037677.1:17787193-18024434 GCF_003255815.1 Theropithecus gelada
TCGCGCTGTTGCCCAGGCTGGAGTGCAGTGGTACAATCTCAGCTCACTGCAAGCTCCGCCTCCCGGGTTCACGCCATTCTCCTGCCTCAGTCTCCTGAGTAGCTGGGATTACAGGCGCCCGCCACCACGCCCAGCTAATTTTTGTGTATTTAGTAGAGACAGGGTTTCACTGTGTTCACCAGGCTGGTCTTGAACTTCTGACCTCAGGTGATCCATCTGCCTCAGCCTCCCAAAGTGCTGGGATTACAGGCGTGAGCCACCATGCCCGGCTGAAAATATTTTCTTAAGCTGATATTTTTAATGTGTTTTAAGCAGAGATGGCAGATTCGAAGTACATGACCATTATAAGTATTGATAATTGAAAGAAATTCCTTTTGTTTTGCCATTTTCTTAAAAGACATTAAAATAAGCAATGTTGAATTTGGAGAAATTGTTTTGAATATTTGTGGGGGAGTAGTAATCTTATAACCTGTATTGGGAAACAACTAGAACCAGGTTGTTAACTACTTGGTTAACTGGATACTTCAAATTCTAGGATGAAGAAATTAACCAGCAGAGTCAACTGGTAGAGAAACTGAAGACGCAAATGTTGGATCAGGAAGAGGTGAGTTGAGTACCTTTTATATTGCTTCCAGAAAAGCTTTATAGTTTTGGTTTCTGAATCCCATTGACTTTGTCTTTAGTAGTTGTATAATTTTGGGTATGACTCTCTTTGTGGGAATAAGAATGTCACATGGATAAAATGAGTTTTTACTCGTTCATCGTATCTACCCACATAAAATCTGTTGTTCATTTCTGCCATCGTTTTTTTCATCCTGGTTCTTGACTTTTCTCTTCTTGTCACCTACTTTGGATTCTCATTTTACCTTCTCACCTAGCAGAGCAAGAGGATAATTGAAAAGCAGTCCTTTAAAATTTTTTTGTGGGAGTGGTGTGTAGGGTGAAGACAAAGACTGCTTCAGTAAGAAGGAGATACTCTCCGTCGGTGAACTTAATCCTGGTCAGATCATCTTTCAACTATAGCATTTTGTATTTCAACTATAAGTGCATTATTCCTCAAAGGGGCACTATTGACATTTTGCATTGGATAATTTATGTTTTTCTGTCCTTTGCATTATAGGACATTAAGCATTCCTGGTCCCTACTCCTAAATGCCATTAGTATTCTACCCTATTATTAACACTCCCACAGATTTCCAGGTATCCCTACAGGAGAACCACTAATGTGGATGATTGTGGTGTTCTCCTAATCAGTCTCTTGGTGTCCTTGCAGTTAAGATTTTGTGCTGATACCAGGTTTTGTTTTTGTTTTTGTTTTTGTTTTTGATACGAAGTCTCACTCTTGTCCCCCAGGCTGGAGTGCAGTGGCGTGATCTCGGCTCGCTGCAACCTCCGCCTCCCGGGTTCAAGTGATTCTCCTGCCTCAGCCTCCCGAGTAGCTGGGATTACAGGTGCCCGCCAGCACGCCTGGCTAATATTTTTGTATTTTTAGTAGAGACGGGGTTTCACCATGTTGGCCAGGCTGGTCTCAAACTCCTGACCTCGTGATCTGCCCGCCTGGGCCTCCCAACATGCTGGGATTATAGGCGGGAGCCACCCCGCCTGGCCCAAATCTAAATTTTTAAGCAACTCTTGTAGAATGCTGTTTTCCTTTATTACATTAATTTGCGTGTGACTGCAGTCGATCTCTCATAGCCAGCTTCTCCATGAATACCCTTTCCTGTATTACTAAGCACTTTATCTGTCCTGTCCCTCTCTTACGGTTCTTACCTTCTATCTTGTATTGCACTTATTCATGTACCTATCCTCTCTTCTACTGTGTTCCTTAAACATACAGTCTTTGATTTTCTTTCTGCCTTGCAGCATCCAGCACAGTGCTTGCACATAGTTGACATTTAGTAAACCTGTTTAATGAATGAATGTTGCCACACTGAATACCATCCATATTTCACTCCGTTTGTTCTTGGCAAATGGTGAAGCTTCATGGGTGTTTTTTAAAACCTGCATACTTTTGGGGAAAATAAATTATTTTCTGTCCTGTAGCTTTTGGCATCTACCAGAAGGGATCAAGATAATATGCAAGCTGAGCTGAATCGCCTTCAAGCGGAAAATGATGCCTCTAAAGAAGAAGTGAAAGAAGTTTTACAGGCCCTAGAAGAACTTGCTGTCAATTATGATCAGAAGTCTCAGGAAGTTGAAGACAAAACTAAGGAATATGAATTGCTTAGTGATGAACTGAATCAGAAATCGGTAGGATATAGCTTTATTTTCTTTTTTAATGCTTTAGTACAAGTATTCTTAACCTAAAAACTACTTAAGTAACTTATTTCTATGTAAGTCAAATATCGATAGCATCAATTTTCAAGGACTCGGGTTTCAACTTCTATTCTTTCTGTATATGAAGCCTTAGAGGTGGAGGAAGACAGTTATCTTAGTTCCTAAGGTCTGTTAATATCTAATTTAAATGTTATTTTAAAGGATGTTTGCTACTCCTAATGTTTAATTTTTTTAATTCAGTATATAGCATGTGGAACCTAATGTTATTACTAATGTTAAAGGAAAAATAATTTAAAGCTCCTAGTTGCCAAGTAAAGCTACTAGATGATTGTTCAAACAATAAATTAAATATGCAATACAAATTAAAATGCTATTTAATCAACTATGTGAATTATTTGGAATAGATGTGAGGATATGTAACTTAATACGATTTATGTTTTATTTACTGTTATATTTCCACTACCTGGAGCAGTGCCTTCTTAGCACAGTGTAGTTGTGGTTCCCCAATAGATGGAGATTTTTACTTGCTAAAAATTGATACAGGAGAGACATTGCCAACCTCCAACAGTGATGGCAGAAATAATATCTGTGATTGTTTCAACATCATGAAGGAGCTATTTTGTGATTCTGTTGTGGTTAATGCTAGCTTCTTGTTTAGAAATCAGCATCTAGAGTTGCACTCAGGACCCGTGTCCACCCTTTATTTCCCCACTCACATTAACTTGTCTAGAAGAAAGCAGTCAACAGTACAAAATAACACTTTTAAAAGGTTTCCTGCACCCCTATGAGTTCCTTTTCTCTTTTTAATCTACAGAGTTACATTTAGCTTGAAGTTAACATTGAGTACTGTAGAGATCCAAGACACCATTATAACTAACTCTTACTGAGTTGCATTATTAACAAAGCTAATTGTTGTATGAAAGAATAACAGGAGTTTCTTACAACTCTGAAAGGTGGTCCTTGGCCACTGATTTTGGTCTTAAGACAGCTATATATATGTTTCACTTGTGGAGCTGAAATCTATCAGCATTACCTTGATAATAGGAGTTAGAAATGCCTAGTGTTTAGCATCTATTTATGTGCTTAGACAGTGTTACTGTTTAGTTGTTAGAGAAAACGGTAATTTAAACAATTATGGTAGAAGCATGCTATATTATACGACTTGCAAGATAATTGGTATCATATTGTAGATTAACCTGGGTGGATACACACTCTACTGATACTCAGAAACTTAAGGAAATGATCAACTACCATAAGAATTAAGCAGTTGGAATGATGGCATCTTTCCTAAAAGATATTGATGAAAAGTCAATAAATGGCATTAAAAATACAGTACAGTACAGGCATTAAAAATAAGCCCCACGCTTTTCAGATTTTGGAATGTTTGCATTATACTTACCAGTTGAGCATTTCTAATTGGTAAGTCCAAATGCTTCAGTGAGCATTTTCTTTGAGCATCATGTAAGCACTCAAAAAGTCCCAGATTTTGGAGCACTTCGGATTGGGGATGCTTACCTTGTATCTAATCTGCGATATGAGTTATTTTAAAGTGGGCCAAACTGGGTTGGACTTTTCAAAATTTGGTGATTTTGTAGCTGGTAAGCAAGCTATGATTTGAGATTTATAATTATAGTCATTAAACAGATAATATTACTTTATCATGATCTCCTGGATAATTGCTTGTATCATAGTATTGTCACATGGATTCTTTCCAGTGAATAAGTATATAGAAAGTAGATGAAGAAAGCATACTAACCATCTAGAAAACAGTGTCATTGTAACGTTAATTTGCTGACTCACTTTCTAAAGATAAGACATAATATAGTAATAGATGATAATCAAATCTAGTTAAATTTGAGGCTTCCTATTTTTTTAGACAGAAAATATTATTCAATCTCAGGAATTTAGTGAAATAACAACACAAACTGCCTGCTCTTAATGGAAAACAATGTGGCTACTTTTACCATAGCCTATTAGGTCTAAAATATTTTTTAAGTTTGAGCTGGGAGCCCAAAACTTGGTAGATGGTTCAAGAAAATGAAAGCAGAAAAGGCATGGTTTTGTAAAACCATGTGTAAAACTTGAAACATCTGTGAGTATTTGATTTGAGTTTTCATGTAGATTTAACTATACTTTTTGTTTTGGGTTCTCTTAGGCAACTTTAGCGAGTATAGATGCTGAGCTCCAGAAACTTAAGGAAATGACCAACCACCAGAAAAAACGAGCAGCTGAGATGATGGCATCTTTACTAAAAGACCTTGCAGAAATAGGAATTGCTGTGGGAAATAATGATGTAAAGGTAAATATAATAACTAAATATTAAGGACAATTTTCTGTATACACTTGTACTTTTGTTTACTACTAATACGAAGTTCTTTTCGTATTCATGATCTCATCCTCACAATCAGTCATGTGTAGTAGGTGCTATTAACTGCATGTTAAATAGATCAGGAGGGAGCAAGAGAATAAGGGCGCCCAAATAGATAAATTCAGTAGGTGGCATTTATTGGACCTCATGTTTGATTCTTTACTATAACATTTTCCCCAACCTGGGCAATGTGGCAAAACCCTGTCTCTACAAAAAATACAAAAATGAGCCTGGCATGGTGGTGTGTCCCTATAGTCCCAGCTACTGGAGTGGGAGGATTGCTTGAGCCTGGGAGGTCAAGGCTGCAGTGAGCTGCAATCGCACGACTGCACTCCAGCGTGTGCAACAGAACAAGATGCTGTCTCCAGAAAAAAAAAAAAGATTTAGCACTTAGAAATTACGTTAGTAAATTTCCATAAGTGAAATGATTGGAACAACAATTAAGATAAGTTCAGGGACCAGACATAGTGGCTCAAGCCTGTAATCCCAGCACTTTGGGAGGCCAAGGCAGGAGGATAACTTGAGCCCAGGAGTTCGAGACCAGCCTGGGCAACATGGCGAGACCCTGTCCCTACAAAAAACTTAAAAATTAGCCGAGCATGTGGGCATGGTGATACGTACCTGTAGTCCAAGGTATTTAAGAGACTGAGGCAGAAGGTTAAGGATGCTGTGAACCATGTTTGTGCCATGGCACTCCAGCCTGAGCAAGAGTGAGACCCTATCTCAAAAAAAAAAAAAAAAAAAAAAAATTAGCTCAGGGAATACATTTATAATGAATGGGCTTGTGGTTGCTTTAAATATTTAAAGAAAAGTAAAAGATGAGCACCACTTTCTTAATTCTTTTTTATTTTAGTGTGAAAAATTGCAAACATATAATAGTAGAGAGAATAATGTAATGAGCTCCAGAGTTTTCAGTTTTCAAAATATTGCCATATTTTCTTTATATCTCTTTGTCCTAATCTTTTTAAGAATACTAATACTGGTTGTTAGCATCAGGCATGTGACTTGGTAAAAACTAAGACCAAAGAATCAAACTAAGACTCTTAACTGAAAAACCATGCATATAACATGAAAAATTTGTACGTTGCAGTAGCTGTTTAGACTTTACCTTTTTGATTAAAGCCTAATTACAATAACAAAGAGAACATACACTTGGGTTTATATTGAGAGCCTTCTAAAAAGCCCAGTCTGTTAACCAGAGTTGGAACTGAAATAAAAGTTTTGACAATATGGAGTACACATTTCCGTCTGTTGTATTGTTTGATGTTGCTGTTTGCTGTTAACTGATTCTTCAGTTTAAAAATGAAGAAAAAGTATTTTAAAAAATAGAAAAAGAATAAACTAAAATCAAAATAAAAGTTGCTGTTTGTTGATGGAGGCAAGGATTCTCATGACTCTTCATATGTTATTCAGTGTACTCACTTTCGGGCCACTTGACTTGCTTTCTTTTCACCATCAGTCTAAACATTTCTGCCCTGTCCTGTTTATGGTGAAGTAATGTGAGATGTAGAGTAATGATGTGAGATGGAGAGAAATCTCTACGATGGAAAAGTACATTTATTTTATATCGCAGAACACCAGAGAGATGATGTTCAAAATTTGCTTTGTAGGTTTGCAACTTTTCAGAAAAATCTTACATTTTATGTTCAAATAATTATGATTTAAGTCAAAAAGTGTCAAGAGAGAGTGGAAATGGCTTATGTTTAGTGGCAGATGGATGAAATCCAGGTTCCCTGACCACTAGAATTTTTTTTTTTTTTTTTTTTTTTTTTTTTTGAGACGGAATTTTGCTTTGTCGCCCAAGCTGGAGTGCAGTGGTACTTGGCTCACTGCATCCTCCACCTCCCAGGTTCAAGCAGTTTTCCTGCCTCAGCCTCTCGAGTCGCTAGGATTACAGGCGCGTGCCACCACGCCTCACTAATTCTTTGTATTTTTAGTAGAGACGGGGTTTCACCATGTTAGCCAGGATGGTCTTGATCTCCTGATCTCATGATCCACCCGCCTCGGCCTGCCAAAGTGCTGGGATTACAGACGTGAGCCACCATGCACGGCCATAGATTTTTTTTTTATTTCCCACTATACCATAGCATTTTGGAAATAGCTATTCTGATTTTTAAAAAAAAAAAAAAAAAAAAGGATCCTCAGTATTTTTGTCATTAACAAGTAATTCTTTTCCTCTCGTCATATATAAGTCTGTTAGAGTGCTACTTTTTTTTTTTTTTGAGATGGAGTCTCTACTCAGGCTGGAGTACAGTGGCGCGATTTCGGCTCACCACAACCTCCGCCTCCTGGGTTCAAGTGATTCTTCTGCCTCAGCCTCCTAAATAGCTGGGACTACAGGCGTGCACCACCACACCTGGCTAATTTTTGTATTTTTAGTAGAGATGGGATTTCACCATATTGGCCAGCCTGGTTTCGAACTCCTGACTGCAGGTGATCTGCCCGCCTCAGCCTCCCAAAGTGCTGAAACTACAGGCATGAGCCATTGTGTCTGGCCCTATTGCTGAGTTTTGTTTTGTTTTGTTTTTGTTTGTTTTGAGATGGAGTCTTGCTCTGTCGCCTAGATTGGAGTGCAGTGGCACCGCAACCTCCTCTTCCTGGGTTCAAGCGATTATCCTGCCTCAGCCTCCCGAGTAGCTGGGACTACAGGCTCCCACTCCCACGCCTGGCTAAGTTTTTGTATTTTTAGTAGCAACGGGGTTTCACCATATTGACCAGGCTGGTCTTGAACTCCTGACCTCAGGTGATCCGCCCGCCTCAGCCTCCCAAAGTACTGGGATTACAGGTGTGAGCCACCTTACCTGGCCTCCTATTGTTGAGTTTTAAGAGTTCTTCATATGTTTTGGATATAAGTCTTTTATCAGATAGTGCTTTGCATTATTTCGCAGTTTGTGGCTTTTTTTACTCTATTAATTGTCATCTTTTGCAGACTAAAAATGTTTAATTTTGATGAGGTACAACTTACCAAGTTTTTCATTAATAGATTGTGGTTTTGGTATTGTATTTAAAAACTTATCGCCAAACCCAATATCACCTAGATTTTCTCTTATGTTAAAGTTTTCTTTTAGTTTTGCATTTACGTTTAGGTCTGTGATCCATTTGTAGTTAATTTTTCTGAAAGGGTAAGGTCTGTACCCAGGATTCATTGTTTTACATCTGGATGTCCAGTTGAAGAGACTATCCTCTCCATCAAATTGCCTTTGCACCTTTGTCAGAGATCAGTTGACTGTATTTTGTGGTTTTATTCCTGGGCTCTTCATTCTGTTCTGTTAACCTATTTATCTGTTCTTTTGCCAGCACTCTACTGTTGTGATTATTATAGCTTTACAGTAAGTTGCATAGTGTCAAGTCCTGTGACTTTGTTCTTCCTTAGTATTGTGTTAGCTATTCAGGGTCTTTGACTGTACATGTAAACTTTATCAATCATACCATCTGCAAAGACAGTTTTATTTCTTTCTGAAAGTTAAGGAATATACAGTGACCACAGTTCCTTTTGGTTGAGCTTAAAGGTCATCCTTTCCCCACCACCTAAATATCCTCTTGTTAAATTTTAAGCTGAACATGTACATGATTAACAGTGAATTTCCTGAAGAGGTCCTGTGAAGAGGAAATTAAAAAATTGAAAGAGGCAGAATTTATTAGTTTGGTTATATTTTTGTATTTTCCTTAGGTTTACATTTATTTATTTTTCTTGTTGGCATGTATTAACATTATTTTCAGTTTAAAAAAAAAGTAAGGAAAGCAAAAAGTAAGCTGTGTTTATTTACCTTTCATTGAAAACAGTAATAAAAGAAAAAAATAAGATCCAGACTTTGTATGAATATTGAGTAATACTAAAATATATTTTATAAAAAGATTTTACAGCCTAATTGGGAAAACACACATTGAACATTTTTTTGGCTTTAATTTTTTATTTTACTTTTCCCTCACAGCAGCCCGAGGGAACTGGCATGATAGATGAAGAGTTCACTGTTGCAAGACTCTACATTAGCAAAATGAAGTCAGAAGTAAAAACCATGGTGAAACGTTGCAAGCAATTAGAAAGCACACAAACTGAGAGCAACAAAAAAATGGAAGAAAATGAAAAGGAGTTAGCAGCATGTCAGCTTCGTATCTCTCAAGTACGTTACAGAACAAAATTTATTTTTTGAAACAGCCACATAGAAATTGTATTTATTGTACAAGTTTTCAGAAAAATGTGTGTCTCTAGGTGAAATTTAGTTGTTTTTTTCCTAGTCTAGCTGCAGTAAATTTGAATGATTTAACTGAGGTATATTTGCCTAGTATAAATGTGGGTTATGTATAGAAATTTACCAGAAAGATGTGACTGGTAGTAACTTGTTAAAGACTCCAGAATTCCAGGGTGGGCAAAACTGCAGGGAACCAGTTTCCTGGCTTGGCAACTGAATGAATGGGGCCATTCACCACAATCGGAATTTCACAAACAGGGAAGATGATAACGTTAGATGGCGGTATCTTTAAAATTAGTATTTCATATTTGAGTCTTCAGTGTCTTAGTTTGCAAGTTATGATGACCATTTAATTAATTGATTAAATTCTTTAACATTTCAAAATTGGCTCCTGAACATTTTAGGTTTAAATATTCCCAAGTTTATCATATATAGATAATAAAATGTTTACTGTCAAATATTCTTTAAAGTGTATGCATGAGATATGTTTTCCACTTCATACCAGTATATTTTTTCCAAAAGCATGAAGCCAAAATTAAGTCATTGACTGAATACCTTCAAAATGTGGAACAAAAGAAAAGACAGCTGGAGGAATCTGTCGATTCCCTCAGTGAAGAACTAGTCCAGCTTCGAGCACAAGGTATAGCTCCCAACTGTTTATGAGTTACATCTATGTTCTTATTTTAGTATAATTGTAGTAAACTTAATATTCACACTGACAGAATAGTAGGGATATTACTGACTTGGAATGCTAAACAAATCATACATATTAATGTTGCTTTGAAACATATTTTTTTTTGCTGTTTTGAGACGGAGTCTTTGCTGTGTCACCCAGGCTGGAGTGCAGTGGCGCTATCTTGACTCACTGTAGCCTCCACCTCCTGGGTTCAAGCGATTCTCCTGCCACAGCCTCCCTAGTAGCTGGGACCACAGGCACATGCCACCATGCCCAGCTAATTTTTTGTATTTTTAGTAGAGACGGGGCTTCACCGTGTTAGCCAGCATGGTCTCGATCTCCTGACCTCGTGATCCACCCGCCTCGGCCTCCCAAAGTGCTGGGATTACAGGCATGAGCCACTGTGCCTGGCGAAATTTTTTTTTTTTTTTTTTTAAGATTTTGTTTGAATATGGAAATAGCCAATCTGGGGATTTCCCACAGTTATGAAGGGGAGGGGGGCGTGTGTGTGTGTCTGTGTCTGTGTCTTAACATAGGGGACTTAGGAGTTACCTCATTTCTTTACCATTCCCTTAACTGTTCTGGATTAGGCAAAAAAAAAAAGAATAAACAAAGGAATACATAATACCAACACAATGGATATGACTTGTATACTAGTCTACATGTCATTGAACTGGGAGAGCAGGTGACATTTGGGTAATTTGAAGTCGCATATTGCTAAGGAAAATGCTTATTGTAAAATCCATTTGCTCCTTGGTTTATATGAGGAACCTTAAAGGCTTATTTCACTCTTCTATTTTCTCTCTATTCAAACAGAGAAAGTCCATGAAATGGAAAAGGAGCACTTAAATAAGGTTCAGACTGCAAATGAAGTTAAGGCAAGTTTGATGTCACGTATCTAATGACTTTAATTCATCAGTATTAATTTTGATTAGTCTGACTTTAACATCCTTTTGCCCCTCAAAATTTTAGCAAGCTGTTGAACAGCAGATCCAAAGCCACAGAGAAACTCATCAAAAACAGATCAGTAGTTTGAGAGATGAAGTAGAAGCAAAAGAAAAACTTATTACTGATCTTCAAGAGTAAGTATTATACTTCTCTAGTTAGACAGGAGGAAAGAAGCAGTTACTGATGGACACAGTATATTCTTATTAGAAACCTGCAGTTTTCATCAAAATTACATTTTTATCTTGGAAAATAAAGAATTTTCTCATTTATGAGTAAAACTTCTAAATTCCAGGTGAAATTTTTGAAATTTTTTTTTTTTAGATCTTTTGTTCTAAATTATTCAGTAAAAAGGAAGAAAAAATATCCCCAACCTAAGTCCATTATTGCAAATAGATACCACAGTCTCCTCCAAATCCTTTATTTAATTTCCCTTTTTTTTTTTTTTTGAGACGGAGTCTCGCTGTGTCGCCCAGGCTGGAGTGCAGTGGCTGGATCTCAGCTTACTGCAAGCTCCGCCTCCCGGGTTTACGCCATTCTCCTGCCTCAGCCTCCCGAGTAGCTGGGACTACAGGTGCCCGCCACCTCGCCCGGCTAGTTTTTTGTATTTTTTAGTAGAGACGGGGTTTCACCATGTTAGCCAGGATGGTCTCGATCTCCTGACCTCGTGATCCGCCCGTCTCGGCCTCCCAAAATGCTGGGATTAGAGGCTTGAGCCACCGCGCCTGGCCTAATTTCCTTTTTTAAAAAAATTCTTGGCTGCGTGCAGTGGCTGATGGCCTGTGACCCCAGTGGTTTGGGAGGCCGGGACAGGAGGATCACTAGAGGCCAGGAGTTCATCAAGACCAGCCTGGGCAACATGTTAGTGAGACTCCGCCTCTACACAAAACAATGTTTTAAATTAGCTGAGCATGGTGGTACATGCCTGTAGTCCCAGTGACCCAGGAGGCTGTGGCACAAGAATTACTTGAGGAGTGTTGGAGTTTTGAGGCTGAAGCAAGCTATGATTGTACTCCAGCCTGGGTGACAGAGTGAGACCCTGACTCAAAATTCTTAACTGGGAAAAACTTTTCTGGAAATTCTATGGATTTTCAAAGGTTTTTTGTTTTGTTTTGTTTTGTTTAAGTTGTCATCTTAGTTTATCTAGAAGACAGTTTCCCTGCCTCCATAACCATGTGCACATACATAGAGTTTGTGGAAGTCAGAGTCTGCAACAATTTGAGTAGGGACCAGAAGAGAGTAACACAACAAAATGATGATTAGGTTTGGGGCATAGGTCTTACTATGAGTACCTGATGGAAGTAGGCATAAGGATTCAGGAAGATGAAAGACAGAGGAGAACAAAATCATGATTTCAAACCAAAATACAAAAAATTTTGTATGCCTGCAAGTAGCCAGGTCCCTTCCCTGTTTTCCTCCATGGGGGATAGGATAACAGAAAAGTCCTTGATGAGATTATAGAATTTAAAAGTTTGGAAATTTTAATGATGACATTGAGAAAACTATGATATTGATACTGTGTTAATTTTTTTTTTCTTCTGTCAGCCAAAACCAGAAAATGATGTTAGAGCAGGAACGTCTAAGAGTAGAACATGAGAAGTTGAAAGCCACAGATCAGGAAAAGAGCAGAAAACTACACGAACTTACGTGAGTAATTGTTTTTAATTAAAGTTTAAAAATAAAAGCTAAATTAGAGAATTATAGGCATTACCCTTGGATATAGCCAGTGGATACATATTTTACTTTGTATGGGCTAAAGGATTTTTTCTTAAATCTACTGAGTTGGTTTGATTTATATCTAAATACTTGTAATATATACTTGTATTTTAGTGAAAGCAAGGTCTTATATTTCATTGTGGTTAAGATTTAGATTTCTGTTTATCAATTTGCTTGCTGTTTCTTTATCTCCATATTACTTCAGGATCCAGCATAAAAATGAACCTAAAACAATATATTAAGTAATTTAGCAGATTTTAAGATCTATCACAAAAACTGACTTTTTGTTAAATTTTCTTTTGCATAAAAGAGCATTGTGGTTTTTAGCCTTGCCATTTTGAACAGAGGTTTTCATAGTTTATCTTTTCTTATTTTCTCAAAACTCAGTTTTCTAGAATCTTAGGTGGAAAATTCATGATTATAATTTTTCACATACCTTGAGTTTGTGAGACAATTTGCAAATGAACTGTGATATTATTAGGATAGTTGGAACATCAGGACCAGTTCAGAGTGGATTTTATGAAGATTCTGCTAACTTGCAGCTGTGATTTTGTTTAGAATACTTGATAGTTTATAATCTATAATCAATCAGTATCATTTTGGATAAATAGCAGTATAATATATGTGGCATATTTTAAGATATAAATTAGAACCATTCCTTGTTCTTTGAATTCTGCCACATTTTATTTCATCTCTTCCATTGCTATATATGGAATGTATAACAATAAACTTGTTTTAGAAGGCATGTGAAAATTTTTTGAAATCGCCCAGGTGCAGTGGCTCACACCCATAATCTCAGCACATTGGGAGGCCAAGGCAGGAGAATCAGTTGAGCCCAGTGTTTGAGAATCAGTCTGGGCAATATAGTGAGACCCTGTCTCTACAAAAAATTTTTAGACAGGCCTGGTTGTACATGTCTATGGTCCCAGCTACTTGGGAGACAGGTGAGGAGGATCACTTGAGCCCAGGAGGTTGAGGTTGCAGTGAGCAGTGTTTGGGACAGAAACCCTGTGTCCAAAAAAAAAAAAAAGACAGCATGGATAAATTGTTTAAAATAGGCATCTTGTATTTATTTAAGAATTTATCCTTTCAGATACAAAAGATTTTATTCAACTCTCATGCTAAGTACAGTTTTACAGAATAAAATTTGAAAATATATGTTTGTTCTTCTACTGTTAGGGTTATGCAAGATAGACGAGAACAAGCAAGACAAGACTTGAAGGGTTTGGAAGAGACAGTGGTAAGAAAAACATGAAAATAAATAGGATTTGGGAATATTTTGTGTGTTTTTTTCTACCATGATTATTCTAAATTTAAAGTCTGAACTCCAAAAATATCACTGTTCTTAATCCAAGGCAAAAGAACTTCAGACTTTACACAACCTACGCAAACTCTTTGTTCAGGACCTGGCTACCAGAGTTAAAAAGGTAAAGTAACTATGCTGAGGTGGGTGTTTGCATAAATGGTGCTTGCTTCTAGGTAATTCTTTGTATTGAAAGTGAAATAACTTTACAGTCATATCAATTTTTGTATAGTTAAGCTTAGATTTTTTTTATTTTTTAAATTTTCATAATCTTATTGACCTCTTTTCTCAGAGTGCCGAGATTGATTCTGATGACACCGGAGGCAGCGCTGCTCAGAAGCAAAAAATCTCCTTTCTTGAAAATAATCTTGAACAGCTCACTAAAGTGCACAAACAGGTACTAAAGAGTATATTTTCTGGTAGCTGCAAGATAGTAAAAATAAAAAATCGAGGATTGGCAAGTGAGTATTTCAATCTTTCAGAGTCCTCAGGAATGTTTATATGCTGAGCCATTTTATCAGAAATTATATAAAGAAACCACAAGTAACTTTTAGAGGAGTTAGTATTTTTAACAACCTTATTACCAAAAGAGGCAGTAAAAACATGTATTCTCATTTTCTCTTTAGGATTTTAAGACTGGATTTTCATAATTTATTCATGGTAATTTTGAAATCTCTACTACACAAGACTGCAGTTAAAATACTGCAAAGTCTTTTGGGGAGAGTGGTCTTTTTATATCTAATACCCCAGTGTGTCAAATATAATGAAGCAGTTTTCATTTCACCAGATTAGTTGTCTTACTGAAGAAACATAGCACTATCTTGTATTGTCTTTGCTTAGTAGAGGGAGAGAACAATTCTTCCCCTAAAAATTTAAAAGAAACTATACCTTTGTCAATAAATAGATGTGTGTATGATTTGTAGAGATGGATGTATTCCCTGTGTGTTTCTGCCTAAATTAGATAAATGGGAAACAATATAAAATGCAGTTTTACTTCTTTTCTAAAGAGCAATTATGAAATGCTCGTACTTTTTCAAATCATCCTGTTAAATCTGGAATCCTTGTTTTGTTTGTGTACGTTTAGTTGGTACGTGATAATGCAGATCTCCGCTGCGAACTTCCTAAGTTGGAAAAGCGACTTCGAGCTACAGCTGAGAGAGTGAAAGCTTTGGAATCAGCCCTGAAAGAAGCTAAAGAAAATGCATCTCGTGATCGCAAACGTTATCAGCAAGAAGTAGATCGCATAAAGGAAGCAGTCAGGTCAAAGAATATGGCCAGAAGAGGGCATTCTGCACAGATTGGTTAGTAGAACACATTAAAACCTTTAAACCTTGCTCAATTTGAATGCTTGCGTTTAGCTGAAAACATAATCCGAATTTTATGTGTTGTCATGGTGCATCTGTCTTTATTTTCTAACTTAGCAAAGAGTGGCACTGTTGGGAGAGAGGAATAACCACATTAGCAGAACAAGAAGATAAATGAGAACTAGAGAAGCAAGCAAGAATGGTCATGGAATGGAGAAGCTATATAGAGCAGTATTATTAAAGCCAAGAGAATTGCAAGAAAATAAGCCATCAGCAATGATTTAATGTTTAAGAATGATCATTAGTGGCCAAGCACGGTGGCTCACGCCTGTAATCCCAACACTTTGGGAGGCCAAGGCAGGTGGGTCACCTGAGGTCAGAAGTTCGAGACCAGCCTGACTAACATCATGAAACCCTGTCTCTACTAAATACAAAAAAATTAGCCAGGCATGGTGGTGAACACCTGTAACCCAGCAACTTGGGAGGCTGAGGCAGGAGAATCGCTGGAACCCAGGAAGTGGAGGTTGCCAAGATGGCACCATTGCACTCTGGCCTGGGTGACGAGCGAGACTCCGTCTCAAAAAAAAAAAAAAAAATGGTGCAGGAAGTGTTTTTTTGTTGTTTTTTATTTTTAGTTTGTTTTTTGAGACAGTTTCACTCTTGTTGCTCAGGCTGGAGTGCAATGGCGTGATCCTGGCTCACTGCAACCTCTGCCTCCCGGGTTTAAGTGATTCTCCTGCCTCAGCCTCCCTAGTAGCTGGAATTGCAGGTGCAAGCCACCATGCCCAGCTAATTTTGTATTTTTAGTAGAGACAGGGTTTTTCCTTGTTGGCCAGGCTGGTCTCGAACTCCTGACCTCACATGATCCACCTGCCTCGGCCTCCCAGAATGTTGGGATTACAGGCGTGAGCCACTGTGCCCAGCCTTTTTTTTTATTTTTTTTTTTTAATGACATGGTCTTGCGTGTCACCCATGCTGTTCTGCAGTAGTGCAATTACGGCTCACTGCAGCCCCAACCTCCCAGGCTCATGCGATCCTCCTACCTCAGCCTTCCAAGGAGCCGGGACTACAGGTGCATGCCACCACACCCAGCTAATTTTATTTTCTGTAGAGACAGGATTTTGCCTTATTGCCTAGTCTGATCTTCAACTCCTAGACCCAAGTGATCCACCCACCTCAGCCTCTCAACATGCTGGGATTATGCAGGCATGAGCCATTATGCCTGGCCAGAAAGATTTTTTTTAAAGGCTAAGAATTATATAGGTCCTAGAGAAAAGGATGCTACGGAAAAGAAAATGTGATGGAGAAACAAAAAGGCAAAGAAAAACAAAACATTTGGGAATTTGTTGTGAATAGAAGAAACCTTAACAGTCATTGCAGTCACATCTTAAGCTTTATTCTAAAGTCCGTCTTTATTTTTCATATTAGCTAAACCTATTCGTCCTGGGCAACATCCAGCAGCTTCTCCAACTCACCCAAGTGCAATTCGTGGAGGAGGTGCATTTGTTCAGAACAGCCAGCCAGTGGCAGTGCGAGGTGGAGGAGGCAAACAAGTGTAAACATTTATACCTACCCACAGGTTTGTTATTTATATCTGGCTTTTTCATATCTGTCTGTGGAAAATTGGTTGTCAAATAGGTTTTTTGATTTTTAAAAAAATTCTCACATTGGTGTTATGATTTTTTTTTAACTTAAGCAATTATAAAAGTAATTTAGCTTGATCTTTTTGTATAGTTTAGATCATACTGTATATTTAAATTTGTGGTCTTAATTGTTTTGAAATCTAGCATTGGACCATTTGTAATAGCTCTTGATATTCAGTCTAATGGATGTACCATGATTTATAAACATTCCTTTTTGCTGGACATGTAATTATATAATTTTTTCCATAATTGAAATTTTCAAAAACTAAAATTTTCATATATGAAATTTGAAACTTTTTTTTTTTTGAGATGGAGTCTTACTCTTGTCACCCAGCCTTGAGTGCAATGGCGTGATCTCAGCTCACTGCAACCTCTGGCTCCTGGGTTCAAGCGATCCACCTGCCTCAGCCTCTGGAATAGCTGGGATTACAGGCTCCCGCCACCATGCCCAGCTAATTTTTGTATTTTTAGTAGAGATGAGGTTTTACCATGTTGGCCAGGCTGGTCTCAAACTCCTGACTTCAGGTGATCCGCCTGCCTTGGCCTCTCAAAGCACTGGGATTACAGGCGTGAGCCACCGCGCCCGGCCTGAAACATGTTGTATTCCCTAACCTGTTAGAGATTATTTCCAGGAGGTTCCCAGAAATGCAGTTACAAGGAAATGTGAACATTTTTAAGGCTCTTGCTACATACTAACACATTGGTTTCTAAAAAGACTGCACCAAATTGCATGTGAGCACAGCTTACTAACAAATTTCTGAGTTTTATTTATAATTGTATAAGTAATATCTGTTCTTTATAGGGCATAAAACAATCACAAATTAGAAAAAACATCTAGAGATACTATACAATGTACTATATTTCTCTTTTTGGAACTTTCTGTATTAGTTTTTCAATTTAAAAGCTTAAACTGTTGATAACTATTCTAATACACTCCACCTATTTTACTACATATGCTGCTTCGTAGCCTGCATTCCCCCCACCCGCTCCAAGACAGAGTCTCGTTCTTGTTGCCCAGGCTGAAGTGCAATGGCGAGATCTTGGCTCACCGCAACCTCCGCCTTCCGGATTCAAGCGATTCTCCTGCCTCAGCCTCCCAAGTAGCTGGGATTACAGGCATGCGCCACCACGCCCGGCTAATTTTGTATTTCATAGCCTGCTTTTTAAACTTAGCAATATATTTGAAACACGTTCTTCTACAACATGACTGAATTAGTTAGTGGTTGTCTAATAATTCATCATATAGCAGGAACTCTGTAACTCTTCAGAAAGTCCCTGATGTGTATGTATGCTTTGGAAATAAAATATACTAGATAATTACGAAATGATTAGCTGTTTCTGACAAATACTAAAGCAACTTTATTTTAATGTTGCTTGTTTATACTTGGACATTTGGCATAATACTGGCTCTAAATTTGAGTAGAGAATTAAGAAATATTCTGAAGGATTCACATTTCTAACAATTTTAAACATTTTGTTCACACAATGTAGAATTTAAAACAGTAGTAGAGTGAAAAGAACATGGACTGTGGAGTTCCATCCAAGTTGGAATCCTGACTCCTTTTATGAACTTGAGCAGATAAACTTTTTAATAGTTTCTTTCTCATTCTGACTTGTTTTACAGTACTTCAGCATAAAAATAAATTATGGATTTATTGCCTGACTATTTAATGAATCTCTAAAACAACATTTTTCTACATAGCCACAATATTATCACACCCCATAAGATTATATTTTTAATATTATTTAATGCCATTCCATATTCAGATTTTTCCAATTTTTTTTACTATCCTGTACAACTGGTTTGTCTAAACCAGAGTACAATTCAGGACTGCTGTTTGCATTTGGTTTTATCCCTTAAATCTCTTCTGATCTTGAATGAGCACCCTGTTTAGTGATAGTGACTTAATGAAGAGTAGACCCAGTTGTCTTGAGGGTATAATACCTTCTGGATGTTGTGTCTGATTGTTTTTATGTGTAGTCACCTTGTTCTCTCTCCCCTCTATTTCTATGCAAAAGCATTGATTAGACTCAGCATAAACATTTTTGACAAGATTATGTCATAGATAATAAGTACTTAATATCAGTAGACATACAATAGCTGGTTTTCCTGATAATTAGAGATAGCTCCTGTGTTCTTCCCCTTTGGACTGATAACTCTGTTTTATTAGTAAGATGGAAGTCATTCTTAAGAATTACATGAGTTGGCGGGGTGCAGTGGCTCACACCTGTAATCCCAGCACTTTGGGAGGCTGAGGTGGGTGGGTCACCTGAGGTCAGGAGTTCAAGACCAGCCTGACCATCATGGAGGAACCCTGCCCCTGCTAAAAAGACAAAATTAGCTGGGCATGGTGGCGCATACCTGTAATTGCAGCTATTCGGGAGGCTGAGACAGGAGAATCACTTGAACCTGGGAGGTGGAGGTTCCAGTGATCTGAGATCGTGGCATTGCACTCCAGCCTAGGCAACAAGAGCGAAATTCTGTCTCAGGAAAAAAAAAAAAAAGAATTACATGAGTTAAGATGTTACCCATCACACAGTATTCAGTAGATGCAAGCCTTTTCCTACCTTTCTGGAAGTGGAAGCTGGGCAAGGAGATTTCAAAGCATAGATATAAAGTTTATCCTTTTTGGATATTGTCCTCACATTAAAATTCATATGTCAACTTTAAACCTACCTCATTGTAGAGAGGATAGACCATACTTTTGTTAACTGTATACTGTTATATGTTAACATTATAGGTATATGTTAACTGTATACCATACTTTTGTATAGCTGATCCCTGCATAGTGACACCAGGTTA
The DNA here is from genome assembly GCF_003255815.1 of Theropithecus gelada. Classification (NCBI taxonomy): domain Eukaryota; kingdom Metazoa; phylum Chordata; class Mammalia; order Primates; family Cercopithecidae; genus Theropithecus; species Theropithecus gelada. The sequence continues at coordinate 17,806,418 of NC_037677.1, forward strand.
GCACATAAGGGAGATAGCTAACTCAGCCAAACTAGGTTTTTAAGATTTGAAAGTTATGGTGTAAAAATACAATTATTTACAGGTTTGTTTTGATGCTGGTCCAAGGATAGTGGTTCTTAGTTTTCAAACTCTTGTAGCCTATCTTAAACCATGATTGGGGAGTATGTGATTCACTTAAGTGATAAATTATTTAAATGTTAAATAATTTGCAGATGTTTGTTTGTTTGTTTGTTTATTTTGAGACAGAGTCTCGCTCTGTCGCCCAGGCTGGAGTGCAGTGGCAGGATCTCAGCTCACTGCGACCTCTGCTTCCTGCTTTGAAGCAGTTCTCCCTGCCTCAGCCTCCCGAGTAGCTGGGATTACAGGCGCCCACTACCACGCCCGGCTAAGTTTTTTGTATTTTTACTAGAGATGGGGTTTTGCCACGTTGGCCAGGCTGGTCTTGAACTCCTGACCTCAGGTGATCTGCTCCCCCCTCGACTTCCCAAAGTGCTGGGACTGCAGGCATGAGCCACCGTGCCTGGCGAGAAATTTTTTTAATGTTAAAAACATTTCAAGTCACTGTGTTTATTTTTGGAAAGGATGACATTTATAATACTGATATTTTTAGTTCCCAGTTTTACATGGCTGGTCTTCTGCCTTGCATAGTACTTTGAATAGGTTGAGTTTTTCTAAATGCATAGGTAAGTAGGCAGTTTAATACAAAGATGTTTAATACTACTAGAATTATTTTGCTGTTACTTTTCCTACTGTATACACCTCTTGTTTATCCCTATTCCTCTACACCTCTCCCCCTCTTTTTTTTTTTTTTTTAAAGCTTCTGTATATATAACTAGTAGTTGCTGGTTAGTGTTGCTTGGTTTAAGGATGTCACTGACCACTGTCTGCTGGTTAAAAGATTAGCCATCTTTTTCTTTTTTAAACAAATATAATTCATAAATCAGCTTACCCATAGCTTTATTGGGGAGAATAAAAACAAAGGGAGGGCTGACCTCCCTTTAAACATTACTGCTTCTAAACAGTTCTACTTAGGCAGTAAATAAAAGGAAACCAACTCATTTAATATTGCCGTCTTTGTAATTTTGGGGAAAGTAGCCACAGCTGTTGGCTAAAATGTTTATAAACTATTGGCATATTTTATTTTCTTGTTTTATTCTTCATGATTATCTCAAACACAAATTTTGTAAAACTAAACATATTTACTCTCTATGCTTTCTCCCATTTTTAGGTATTAAAAAGTAATCGAAGTATGAAGAGGACATGGTATCAAGCAGTCATTCAATGACTATAACCTCTACTCCCTTGGGATTGTAGAATTATAACTTTTTAAAAAATGTATAAATTATACCTGGCCTGTACAGCTGTTTCCTACCTACTCTTCTTGTAAACTCTGCTGCTTCCCAACACAACTAGAGTGCAATTTTGGCATCTTAGGAGGGAAAAAGGACAGTTTACAACTGTGGCCCTATTTATTACACAGTTTGTCTATCATGTCTTAAATTTAGTCTTTTCTGTGCCAAGCTAACTGTACCTTATAGGACTGTACTTTTTGTATTTGTTTCTTGTCTATTTTTTAATCTCAGTTATTTTAAATTACCTAGTTGCTACTGCTTCTTTTCTTTTCCTATTAAAGTTTTAGTCTTCCTTTTTTTTTTTTTTTTTAAAGAGAAAATGGAACATTTAGGTTAAATGTCTTTAAATTTTACCACTTACAACACTACATGCCCATAAAATATATCCAGTCAGTACTGTATTTTAAAATCCCTTGAAATGATATTATTAGGGTTAAAATTACTTGTATTGTTTCTGAAGTTTGCTCCTGAAAACTACTGTTTGAGCACTGAAACCTTACAAATGCCTAACTAGGCATTTGAGATTGAGCAAGGCTACTTGTTATCTCATGAAATGCCTGTTGCCGAGTTATTTTGAATAGAAATATTTTAAAGTATCAAAAACAGATCTTAGTTTAAGAGAGTTTGGAAAAGGAATTATATTTCTCTTTTTCCTGATTCTGTATTCCACAAGTCTTGATGGAATGAAAATACCCTGCTTTATTCTGGTGAGCCTGCTAGCTAATATAAGTATTGGACAGGTAATAATTTGTCATCTTTAATATTAGTAAAATGAATTAAGATATTATAGGATTAAACATAATTTTATACTGTTAGTACTTTATTGGCTGACCTAAATTTATAGCCTGTGGAAATTGAGAAAAATGAAGAAACAGGACACATATGTGATGAATTAAAAATATATATAGGTCAATTTTGGTCTGAAATCCCTGAGGTGTTTTTAACCTGCTACACTAATTTGTACACTAATTTATTTCTTGTTTAGTCTAAAAATAGTAATTTGTTTGCAAGTCACTAATAATCATTAAATAAATTATTTTGTTGGCCATAGCCCATAATTTTGTAATTAGTACTAAGTGTATACGTATTTTTGCCACTTTTTCCTCAGATGATTAAAGTAAGTCAACAGCTTATTTTAGGAAACTATAAAATAATAGGGAAAGAGATTTCACTATTTGCTTCATCAATGGTAGAGGGCGGTGACTGCAACTGTGTTAGCAGAAATTCACAGAGAATGGGGATTTAAGGTTAGTCAGTAGAGAAACTTGGAAAGTTCTGTGTTAGGATCTGGCTGGCAGAATTAACTTTTTGCAAAAGTTTTATACACAGATATTTGTATTAAATTTGGAGCCATAGTCAGAAGACTCAGATCATAATTGGCTTATTTTTCTATTTCCTTAACTATTGTAATTTCCACTTTTATAATAATTTTGATTTAAAATATAAATTTATTTATTTATTTTTTTAATAGTCAAAAATCTTTGCTGTTGTAGTCTGCAACCTCTAAAATGATTGTGTTGCTTTTAGGATTGATCAGAAGAAACACTCCAAAAATCGAAATGAAATGTTGGTGCAGCCAGATATAAGTAATACAGTTAACAAGCAAAAAGAGTGCTGCCACCTCTTTATGATCGTTTTCTAAGTGAAGAAACATTTGGCTGCGTTCACATAGACCTGTATGTTTTGTTTTCAGTTGAAAACTTGCCTCCTTTGGCAATATTCATAAATGAAGCAGAATTTTTTTTTCTCTTTTTTCCGAATATGTTAGTTTCGTTCTTGTAAGATGTATCATGGGTATTGGTGCTGTGTAGTGAACAATGAATTTTAATTAGCATGTGGTTCAGAATATACAATGTTAGGTTTTTAAAAATATCTTGATGGTTCTTTTCTATTTATAATTTCAGACTTTCATAAAGTGTACCAAGAATTTCATAAATTTGTTTTCAGTGAACTGCTTTTTGTTATGGTAGGTCATTAAACACAGCACTTACTCTTAAAAATGAAAATTTCTGATTGTCTAGGATATTGACACATTTCAATTTGCAGTATCTTTTTGACTGGATATATTAACGTTCCTCTGAATGGCATTGACAGATGGTTCAGAAGAGAAACTCAATGAAATAAAGAGAATAATATTTATTCATGGCGATTAATTAAATTATTTGCCTAACTTAAGCAAACTAACTGCTGTGCTTAACTCTCAGTTTGTGCTTAACTCCATTTAACATGAGGTGACAGAAGAGTCTGAGTCTACCTGTGGATTATGTTGGTTTATTTTCAGTGCTTGAAGATACATTCACAAATACTTGGTTTGGGAAGACACCGTTTAATTTTAAGTTAACTTGCATGCTGTAAATGCGTTTTATGTTTAAATAAAGAGGAAGATTTTTTGAAATGTAATGACTTTCTTAAAACTTAAGTGTTACATTGATTTTACATGACTGAGTTCAGGCATGTCTTGACAGAATAGTGACTGATACATCATTATATTTATGTATATTTTGTTTCCTAATGTCTTGCAGTCTTTTAGACAGCAGGTATTAAATGTGTAGAGCTAGAAATGAATGACCAGTCTCACCTATAAAACTTTTTTTTTTGAGATGGAGTCTTGCTCTGTCCCCCAGGCTGGAGTGCAGTGGTGTAATCTCAGCTCACTGCAACCCTCACCGCCTGGATTCAAGTGTGGATTCAGGGACTCCTGGATTCAAGGACTCCTGCCTCAGTCTCCAAGTAGCTGGGATTACAGGCATGCACCACCATGCCCAGCTAATTTTTTTATTTGTAGTAGAGATGGGGTTTCACCATGTTGGCCAGGCTGGTCTCGAGCTCCTGACCTCATATGATCCTCCCGCCTCCGCCTCGAAAAGTGCTGGGAGTACAGGCTTGAGCCACTGCGCCCGGCCAGTCTCACCTGTATTTTACTTTGTATAGTCCCCATTGTTCATCTGAGTCTGGTGGTTTTATTAACCAGGATAATAACACCTGTTAATGTTTGTTTTTTAGATACTTCCTCGATCTTTCAGGTCTAGCTGGAGAATAACTTTAAAAAGATTGTTCCTAAATTCAAGTGGCAATTTTTATTTCTTGTTTTGGGGTACATTGGGCTTTATATGTTTTTACACTATTGTGGAAAATTTTAAGCAGATATGAAATCAGACAGTAATAAACTCCAAGTACCAGTTACTCAGTGTCAACAATTATCAACTATAGCTAATCTTGTTTCATCCATAATCTACTCATCTTCCCCCAACAACCCCCCCACATTATTTTGAAGCAATCCTAGAAAACATACACTTTTTTTTTTTTTTTTTTGATATGTAGTCTCGCTCTGTTGCCCAGGCTGGAGTGCAGTAGTGTGATCTCAGCTCACTGCAGGCTCTGCCTCCCTGGTTCAAGCCATTTTCCTGCCTCAGCCTCCCAAGTAGATGGGACTACAGGCGCCTGCACCATGCCCGGCTAATTTTTTTTATTATTTTATTTTATTTATTTATTTGTTTATTTATTTTAGTAGAGATGGGGTTTCACGGTGTTAGCCAGGATGATCTCGATCTCCTGACCTCGTGATCTGCCCGCCTCAGCCCCCCAAAGTGCTGGGATTACAGGCATGAGCCAGCGCGCCCGGCATTTGCTGCTTTAATAAGTATTTCAGTATGTATTTTTAAAAGATAAGGACTCCTTAAAACATACCCAACAAATACCATTATCACATCAAAAAATTTATAATTTCCTGATATTCAGATATTTAGTTTTTGTAAACAGTTTGAGTGAAGATCCAATGGAAGTTCATATATTAATGAAGAGTCCCACTCTTTTTTCATTGCAATGTATGAAGAAAATAACTTTTTTGCCTTGTAGTTTCCTAGATACTGCAGTTGCATCCCTTTCATATCATTTAACAAATTTCTGTGTCCTTTATATTTCCTATAAATTTGTTTTGGATCCACAGACATAATCAGATTCAGATAGTTGTTTTGCTGGATGGGGACAGTATTTATAGGTGGTGGTATTCTTCCATCAGGTGACACATAATGTGTACTTGTCTGTTCTTGAACTGTTAAGTCACTATTGATCAGTGCCTAGATCCATCAATTAAATAGGGAATACAGAATTACAGTATTTTTTTTTTCATTTGTTTGCTGCAGTAGAGAAACTTGGTCTCTTGGTTATCTAGTGGGAATGGGGGTGTGTGTGTATAGTTTGTATAGGAAAGATAAGGTAAATGCTTCTTTCCCTTTATTTTTAAGCTTCAAAATGAGCTGCATCACTACGATCTTCCAGTAGTGACTAGTTTTGTATTTTTTCCTTTTTATTTTATTTTTTAGCTGTGCTCTATGAGCCTTCATATTAATTTTTTTTCCTTTCCTGGAGAAATCTGAAAAGAGTTTTTTTCCCAAATTAAAAAAAAAATCACAGCACATCTAAGGAATGGGATGCAAAAGGGAATATAGGAGTGATAGAAACTAGTGAGAAAATTTATACACTCATACAGGCAAACTAGGATAGGGGGTGGATAATTAATACAGTATCATAACTGATGGCTGGAGAATTAGATTTTTAAAATTATTTTTGAATTGAGATGGGGTCTTTTTTTTCTTTTTTTTTTTGAGACGGGGTCTTGTCACCCAGGCTGGAGTACAGTGGTGCAGTGGTGCGATCTCAGTGCACTGCAACCTCTGTCTTCCCAGCCCAAGTGATTTTCTTACCTTAGCTTCCTGAGTAGTTGGGATCACAAGCATGCACCACTACTCCTGGCTGTTTTTTTGTTTTATTTTGTTTTTTGGTAGAGATGGGGTTTTGCCATGTTTCCCAAGCTAGTCTTGAACTCCTGAGCTCAGGTGATCCACTCACCTGATTATAGGTGTGAGCCACTGCACCTGGCCTCCAATGCTTTTTTTTTTTTTTTTCTTTTAAACATATAGACTGAGTTTCCCGCTTGTTGCCCTGGCTGGAGTACAGTGGCGCAATCTTGGCTCACCGCAACCTCTGCCTCCTGGGTTCAAGTACCTCTGCCTCCTGGGTTCAAGCAATTCTCCCCTCAGCCTCCCGAGTAGCTGGTATTATAGGCATGCACCACCATGCCCAGCTGATTTTGTATTATTTAGTAGAGACGGGGTTTCTCCATGTTGGTCAGGCTGGTCTTGAACTCCCGACCTCAGGTGATCCGCCTGCCTCGGCCTCATAAAGTGCTGGGATTACAGGTGTGAGCCACCGTGCCTGGCCCAATGCTTTTAAAATTTTTCTTGAGGGTCTGGCTCCGTTGCCCAGGCTGGAGGGCAGTAGTGTGATCTTGTCTCACAGCTACCTCTGTCCCCCAGGCTCAAGCTGTTCTGCCTCAGGTTCCCAAGTAGCTGGGACTACAGGCATGTGCCATCATGCCTGGCTAATTTTTGTAGAGACAGAGTTTCACCATGTTGCCCAGCCTGGTCTCAAACTCCTGAGCTCAAGTGATCCACCCACTTAAGTCTCTCAAAGTGCTGGCATTACAGGTGTGAGCCCCCATGCCTGGTTAGCTTTTTTAAAAGATGGGGTCTTTCCCTGTCACCCAGGATGGAGTGCAGTGGTGCAGTCATCCCCATACTGATGGATCATACAAAACTCTCAGTGGCTGCTTGAGGCCCTGTGGTCAAGAAAGGCAAACTCACATTTTTGTTAGAACAAATTGCAGACCCTCCTGGGACAGGAGACTCAATGTACTCAACTTACCACCAAGTTGATAGTTGGTTTCTTCAAGGACAAATTGAACTCAATATTGCTGGTAGGACGTTAGTCAGAAGCAGTAATTCGATCAGGCTTTGTAAGTGGGAGCCCTTGCTACTGGACGTGCATAGCTTTCATCTCCCACTGGCCACACCATTCCTGTACTCACTATACCAGCACTGCAGCGATGGATGACAGACTGGCTGATGTCAACCATTGGTTAAATTCCTCTTCCCTAGTAGATACTGTCTGGTAGGCATTAACGTGTCACACAAGATCCTCACATCCTTTGCTCATACCTACCCCTGTCTATGTCTATGGAAAGGGCAGGCACAGCAGCTTGAGACTTCTGTTTGGCCTTTGTCACTATACAGGATAACCTGTATCCAACAGGCCAAAGATGTAATGTAGGGATCATGCCAGTTACTAAGTGTGTCAATTCTAGTTACACATCAGAGACACGGAAATGACCAGCAGAGGGATCCACAGAGCACGTGCCGCTTTAATGTGAGCACTATATGTTACCTAAGTAGAACTTAGTTGGCACTCCATACCTCCATGTGTGCCCCCCATGATGATGTTTTAGGTTTCTAGGTACAATGTCAGCTTAGACCCTGTATCCAACAGCCTTCAAAATATTTGGGCGTTCCCTTTTATCTAGTGTCCAGTAACCTGAACAAATGGCCATCATTCTTTTGAGGGCAGGACTGGGGAATTGTACTGGGTTGCTGCAAGGTCCTTCTTCCTGGGGACCGAACCTCATTACTGCAGAGGTAATCAGGTTAAAATGCAGTCATCATTTTCCAATATAACTGAAAGGGAATGCATAGAGGGGAGATGATGGGCAGATATGGCATCTACAGGCTAAGGAAAGAGGTCTTGAACAGCTTCTTCCCTCACAGACCTCAGAAGGAATCCATCTTGCCAACACCTTAATTTTGGACTTGTAGCCTCCAGAACCATAAGACAATACATTTCTGTTTTTTAAGCCACCCAGTCTGTGATATTTAACAACAGCCCTAGCAAACTAACACAATAGCCTGCTCTGATAATTCAGCAGGACCCTCTAAGCATTTCTCCATAGCATGGTCAGCATAAGCTTTGTACAGTTGAGCTTTGTCAGTACGAGAGAAAGGGGCTACTTTTCTCAGGTCTGGCATGCTTCCCCTGGCTGCTTATTACCATCCTGTTGTTAGGCATGGCTCAGCCCCAGCTGTGACCCGAGTATGCAGTCACTTAGCCAGCTTGTAGCTCTGGCCTTGGCCCTGTGACTACCTCGCTAGCTGGCAGGTGGCTCCCTCTGAGCCTGTCCTTCAGCCTCAGCTCACACATAGCCTGGAGAGGCACTCGGTGCTTGCAGCTGCAGTTTTCTGTCCCCTTGTACTCTGGAGGAGTGTGCCAGCCTCAGCCCATGTGTACCCCAATGGTGTGTTTCCTTCTTGCCCAACCTGGCCATGATTCCCTGCTTGCCAGTGGCAGCCTGAATGCACCTCAAAGGAAAGTTTCCTGGTAACTGACTCAGCTGTCACCCAGGGCAGTCCAGCAAATGTCCCTGCCATACAGTGGGCTGCAGCCACACCTCCACAAGATCTGAATCCCAAACTTGGGGAGGGACATCCCTATCCAAGTTTGTTCCTTCCTTGGGTACTTTTCCTTAACCCTAGGGTATCCTGTAAAGTTTTCTGTATCCATTTGTAAGGCAATTCCCTTGGACCTTGGCTGATACAAAGGGTGATATGTAAGTTTATACTCAGAATGATTGATTGATTGATTGATTGATTTGATTTGATTTTGAGATGGGGTTCTGCTCTTGTTGCCCAGGCTGGAGTACAGCAGCATGATCTCAGCTCACTGCAACTTCCACCTCCCAGGTTCAAGTGATTTCCTGCCTCAGCCTCCCAAGTAGCTGGGACTGCAGGCAGCCACCACCATGCCCAGCTAATTTTTTTGTTTTTTTGTTTTTTTTTTTAATTTTTAGACGGAGTCTTGCTCTATTGCCATGCTGGAGTGCAGTGGCACAATCTTGACTCACTGCAGCCTCCGCCTCCCGGATTCAAGCAATTCTCCTGCCTCAGCCTCCTGAGTAGCTGGGACTACAGATGCGTGCCTCCACACCCGGCTAATTTTTTGTATTTTTAGTAGAGATGGGGTTTCACCATGTTGGCCAGGATGGTCTTGATCTCCTGACCTCGTGATCTGCCCGCCTCAGCCTCCCAAAGTGCTGGGATTACAGGCGTGAGCCACCGCGCCCAGCCCAGCTACTCTTTATATTTTTAGTAGCAACAGGATTTCGCCAAGTTGGCCAGGCTAGTCTCGAACTCCTGACCACAGGTATCCACCCGCCTCGGCCTCCCAAAGTCCTGGGATTACAGGTGTGAGCCACCGTGCCCAGCCTATATTCAGAATGTTTAATGCTTAGCCCTTTCCCCTACTTGGCTGTCTGAATGCTGGTAGCCAGGCTTACGCTTCCAGCCAGGAGATGAGAAGATTCTGTGCAAAATTTGGCAGCTGGTATCGGGGGTCTCTAGGGAAGCAGCAATTTCAGGAATGCCACAGTCAACAAATCCTACTCCTCTGAGCCAGTTGCTTCCAGTCAGCTTATTGTCCTCCTCTTCAATATGCGCAGACAGGCAAGGATCACCAGCCATTTGAGGGATGCCTCTAGGGTGAAAGGTAGAATCAAAACCCAGAACCCAAAATGGAGCAAAGTGGGACTGTGAAGGGAGAAGAAAACATTTTTAAGGAACTGCCACTAATATCCTCAGGTTTTCAAATTGTAAGGTTTTTCTCCATCTAAGAAAAAAAGAATATTCAGAAAACAAGTCCTGAAAATAGAAATTAAAAACTCAGTAAAAGGGTTAGAAGATGAAGTTGAGGAAATCTCCCACAAAGTAGTACAAAAAGAACAGCTAGAAAGTAGGAAAGAAAAGACCAGAACAAAAGGCCTCAGGTCTGAAAATAAGCATGCCATACAGAGAACAGAAGAAACAGCAGAGGAAATCATTATAGAAACTGAAAGCCGTGGCTTTCCAATGCCCAGCACAATATATCAAAACAGACCCACACTAGGGCAAGCCATTGTGAATTTCACTACAAAGAATACCTGAACTAGAAAAAGTTTTAAAAGTTTCATACAAATGACTGAGAATCTGAATGCCTCAAATAACATCAGATATTAGAAGAAAGTAGGGGGGAGGGGAGGGATGGCATTGGGAGTTATACCTGATGTAACTGACGAGTTGATGGGTGCTGACAAGTTGATGGGTGCAGCACACCAACATGGCACAAGTATGTAACAAACCTGCACGTTATGCACATGTACCCTAGAACTTAAAGTATAATTAAAAAATAAATAAATAAATAAATAATAATAAAATAAAATTTCTTGAAATAGCAAAAAAAAAAGAAAGTAGCTCGATATCTTTAAAATTCCAAGGGAACGTTATCTCCACCCTCAATTAGTGTAAGGGTAGGTGGAATAAAAAGGTTTCCAGGCACACTAGTTCCCAAAAATGTTACTTCTTATTTTTTAAGACAGGTTGCAGTGGTGCAGTGGTGTGATCTCAGCTCACTGCAACTTCCGCCTCCCAGGTGCAAGAGATTCTCATGCCTTAGCCTCCCAAGTAGCTAGGACTACAGGCATGCACCACTATGCCTGGCTAATTTTTTTTATTTTTGGTAGAGATGGGGGTTTCACCATGTTGGCCAAGCTGGTCTCAAACTCCTGTCCTCAAGTGATCCACCCGCCTCGGCCTCCCAAAGTGCTGGGATTACAGGCATGAGCCACCGTGCTGGCCAGCAAACATGTCACTTCTTACGTACCTTTTATCGGGAAGCTGTTCCTCAACCATAATAAGGGACTAAACTAAGGAAGATGCAGGGCATACAAAGAACGGGACCCCCAAGGTGACGGCATACACAGAAACCAGTCCAGACAGGAGCCAGTCAGAGATGCTTCCAAGACAAAATGGAGGGTAATTGATATATTTGAACATTTTGAGAGGAGATTTATAAAACTGGAGAGTTTAGGGTGGAATAAATGACTGGTACAAAGAACACTAAGAAAAAATTACTATTCATAAAAGAATCATATAAGCAAGAAAGGGAAAGTAATAGTCTAATTACATGACTCAGCTGTGATTGGCATGTCATCGTCATAAAAATGTAAACAAGGATTATTAACGAAATTCATGATACGCCCTTATTGGGAAGAGGAGGAGTTGAGGGGTGTGTATGTGTGTTGATGGTAGTGAAAGAGTTAGTCCTTATCTCCCATAGTGATGGGACAACTGATAATGGTTAAACATGAATAATTTGGAAGTACTGGAGATCTGGAGATGAGAATAGAGAAAGTGGTTGCTTCCGGCGAGTGCAAAGAATGTGAAGTGGGAAAGGAACTGCTGGTTTTTTAAGGATGTTTTCTAGAGCTTGTTTGACTTTTTGGGCCTCAGATTGTATTTTGCCATCAAGCTTCCATTTGAATATGGTAAGCAGCTATGGGAAGTACAGTCAGCCCACCATATCCATGAGTTCCACATCTGTGGATTCAACCAACCACAGATGAAAATATTCTAGGAGGGAAAGGCTGGGTGCAGTGGCTCACACCTGTAATCCCAGCACTTTGGGAGGCTAAGGCGGGAGAATTACTTGAGCCTGGGAGGTCAAGGCTGCAGTGAGCTATGATCGTGCCACTGCACTCCAGCCTGGGTGACAGAACAAGACCCTGTCTCAAAAAAAAAAAAAAAAAGTCTTGAAAGAGAAAAAAGAAAAAATATTCTGGGGGAGGGAAACAATAAAAATAATACAATTTTTAAAATAATATAATAAATAATTATTTACCTAGCATTACATTGCAGTAGTTGTTATAAGTAATCTAGAGATGATCTAAAGTACACAGGTGGATGTGTGTAGGTTATATGCAAATGTTATGCTGTTTTATATCAGGGACTTGAGCATGTGTGGATTTGGGTATCTGTAGGGGAGTCCTGGAACCAATCCCCCTCAGATAGAGAGACAACTGTACTTCTTTTTCTTTTTTTTTCTGAGACGGGATCTCACCCAGGCAGGAGTGCAGTGGTGCCATCACATCTCACTACGGCCTCAACCTCCCCAGGCTCAAGCGAACCTCCCACCTCAGCCTCCCAAGTAGCTGGAACTACAGGTGTGTGCCACCATTCCTGGCTAATTTTTGTATTTTTTGTAGAGACAGGGTCTCGCTATGTTGTCCATGTTGGTCTTGGACTGCTGGGCTCAAGCAATCCTCCTGCCTTGGCCTCCTGAAGTGCTGGCATGAAGTCACCACCCCTGGCCAACTGTACTACTTACTTCACCAAATAAATGCTTCCAATTTTTGAAGATTTGGAAGAGAAGCTTTTTTTAAAAAATGTAAAATACGGCCGGGCGCGGTGGCTCAAGCCTGTAATCCCAGCACTTTGGGAGGCCGAGACGGGCAGATCACGAGGTCAGGAGATCGAGACCATCCTGGCTAACACGGTGAAACCCCATCTCTACTAAAAAATACAAAAAAAAACTAGCCGGGCGAGGTGGCGGGTGCCTGTAGTCCCAGCTACTCGGGAGGCTGAGGCAGGAGAATGGCCTAAACCCGGGAGGCGGAGCTTGCAGTGAGCTGAGATCCGGCCACTGCACCCCAGCCTGGGTGACAGAGCGAGACTCTGTCTCAAAAAAAAAAAAAAAAAAGTAAACTACACTTAACATAAAATTTACCACTGTGACCACTTTTTTTTTTTTTCCAGACAGAGTCTGACTCTGTTGCCCAAGCTGGAGTGCAGCAGCGCAATCTCTGAGCTCACTGCAACCTCTGCCTCCTGGGTTCAAGCGATTCTCCCGCCTCAGCCTCCTGAGTAGCTGGGATTACGGGCGCAGGCCACCATACCTGGCTAATTTTTTATTTTAGTAGAGATGGAGTTTCACCATGTTGGCCAGGGTGGTTTCAAACTCCTGAGCTCAGGCAATCTGCCCACCTTGGCCTCCTAAAGTGCTGGGACTACAGGTGTGAGCCACTGCGCCCGGCCTTGCCCACTTTTAAGGGTATAGTTCAGTAGTGTTGAAAAAGAAGCAATTTTTAAAAAGGAAATGTACACAGAAATCAGTTCAGGACTGGAAGAGCTACTATCTTGTGCTGTATTTGTTTCATGATCTGCACTGAAATATTTGTTTAATGTTCATATTAACTTGCCAGAATAATATAAACATAAAAACTTTCAATTGTTTCCACTGGACGTAAAATTAGAACCTATTACAACTATTTAAAATAGTCAAGAAATTAACTCATTTTCCCCCCACTTCACAGTTAAGAGCCATTTGAAATGAAAAATAAAGGAATGTTACTAAATCTAAGCAATCCCAAATAAATGCCCATTGTTTCCTGAGAGATAGACAAGACATCACCAGTATGAGTGACAGAAGAACACCCACAATAACATCTTGGATATATTATTTGCTCTCTGAATAAAAAGTTAGGCGCATAGCTTTGCTATACAATAACTGGAATTGTGCATGGTCCCCCTCCACATTGCTCTGAAAATGAACTTCTGTTTTATGCAGATGTAGGCGAATTAGAATGAACAAAGGCCCACATTTTAAGGCTGAGAACATTCAGCTGAAAATGAAAAATGGATTTTTCTTCTATTAGACAGGAGAGCAAATGTAAATGTTTTGCAGCCGGCAGGCTAAGGCAGACCTGAGGTCCCAGAGTTGTCTCCTTTGAAAGTGGCTGGCTATTGGCAAGTACTAAGACTTCCTGAATGCTCCCATCAAGGGTCCTCACATGGCCCATCAGGAGGGATAAACAGGAAGAAGCCAAAACCACTTTCCTGTCTCCTCTGGCCCAGTATCTGCACAAAGGACCAACTGCTTCTCACACTCATTATAGTATCTGGTTCATTTCAAGGTCTGGACCACTTGCTAGAGGATTGGACCTACAGAGATCTATCTATGGGGCTCGGAAACTGCCCAAGACCCTTCAACAGAACGTTTACAGGAGAGAATTCTGGAGACCATTCTTCAGAGGGCTGGTGCCTAATTATTAAGGAACGTTGAGGTCCAGATCCCTGAGCCTGGGCACAGAGGCAACCTTCAAATTCCCTTCCGTCTCCCTTCCCTGACTCCTTCCCAACAGCCCACAAGGCTAAGTTCACTCTAATACCTGACGACAGGTCCATGGAGAATTCACAACCAGCAAACCTCTGCTGTGCTGTCTTCAGCTGTAGTCATTGTTCACAGTCCAGAATGATCGATCGCCCCTCTGCTCTGTCTGATTCAACCTTTCTGCTCCACAATTAGCCTTCCTCACTGCCTACCTCATCATAGACTCTCATTCACCCCTGAAACGCTGATGTTCTCACCATTCTTTCGGCAACACGTGCTTTCTGACGTACACCCACGTGATTTTAACTCTCATCTATATGCTGATAAATATAAATCTAAAATCTGCTTCTCCAACCCCAATTTCCCCCATAAATATCTAACTCATATATCCAACTGCATGCAGGCCATATCCAGGTGAAGCCTCCACAGGCATCTACAACTCAGCATATCCAAAAGTGAACCAACAAAGACACATGTGTGGGTAAATAAAATCCGCGATCTCTTACCTAAAACCTTGGGACAAATGTTTTATGAAATTGTAAATTTTCAGAATTTAGAAAAGGTAATACACAGTATACAACACCACCAGTTATTTATGTATATCAAACACAAGGTTTTCTTCAGTAAAAGTTTTTTCTTCCAGCTCTTTATATGAAGTGAAATATACAAAGACTACAAACGGCCTAATGTCAATTGAGGTCATGCTATCAAGTGAGTTTGTATCAAATTTAAAAAAAAAAAAAAAACAAAAAAAAAACTTTTCAGAACTTTTTAGATACTGGAATTGTGAAAAAGTGACTATTAAACTTTACTTGTCACACGTATGACATTAAAGGGCTAGTATCCTTAATACACACAGGGCTCTTAGAAATAAAAAATAAAAAGATGAAAACCCCACAGGAAAAGGGACCAAGGACATGAATAGACCATTTAAAGAAAATATGTTTTAAGTGTTCAACCTTATTGTAAAAAAAAAAAAAGGCACCTCGAAATAGTAAGGTATTTTCTGCTTATCAGATGAGCAGGGATAAAAACTAAGTTGGCTAAAGTGTAGAGAAATAGGCACTCGCCAGGCGCGGTGGCTCAAGCCTGTAATCCCAGCACTCTGGGAGGCTGAGACGGGCGGATCACAAGGTCAGGAGATCGAGACCATCCTGGCTAACACGGTGAAACCCCATCTCTACTAAAAATACAAAAAATTAGCCGGGTGCAGTGGCGGGCGCCTGTAGTCCCAGCTACACAGGAGGCTGAGGCAGGAGAATGGTGTGAACCCGGGAGGCGGAGCTTGCAGTGAGCCAAGATTGCGCCACTGCACTCCAGCCTGGACGACAGAGCGAGACCCCGTCTCAAAAAAAAAAAAAAAAGAGAAATAGGCACTCACACTATTAGTAAATGTTTGTAAAAAGCTTAAAACAGTTGTCTAGTAAGCACATAGTAAGCTTTATATAAGTGCTTAAGTAACTTGGTAGAAGTTTATAGTGGTACGAACTTTTGGGAGGACAACTTATCAGTATCAATATCTATTAAATTTTTTTTTGAGATGGAGTTTTGCTCTTGTTGCTCAGGCTGTAGTGCAATGGCATGATCTTGGCTCACTGCAACCTCCACCTCCTGGGTTCAAGTGATTCTCCTGCCTTGGCCTCCCAAATAGCTGGGATTACAGGCATGCACCACCACGACCGGCTGATTTTTGTATTTTTAGTAGAGACGGGGTTTCTCCATGTTTGAAGGTTGCCTCTGTGCCCAGGCTCAGGTGACCTGCCCACCTTGGCCTCCCAAAATGCTGGGATTACAGGCGTGAGCCACCACACCTGGCCAATATTTATTAAAATTTTTAATGTGTATATCCCATCATCCAACACTTCCAATTCTAAGAATTTATTCTACCAAAACTACACAGATGTGCAGAGCTCAATTGTGTGGAAAGATGTTCACTGAATCACTCTGATAATGAAATCTGAAAACAACACTGCCAGCGCTTCTGCTGTGTTTTTTCTCAGGCCAGTGGAAAGATGGCCGCATCACATTCAGATGCATCGGTAACCAGAGGATGGAGAGAGAGTGTCTCTCTTTCTGTGGCTCTGTCTTAGGAGTGGAAAAACTTCTTCCAGAAGCTTCCCATCAGATTCCCTCTCCTGTCTCAGTAGACAGAACTGGACCACAAGAAAGTTCCCAGACCAATACCTGACAAGGGGATGGGATTATTCTAGGCTAGTAGTCCTCAAACATTTTTATCTCAGGACCCATTTGGACTCAAAAATTAGGGCCAGGTGTGGTGGCTCATGCCTGTAATTCCAAAACTTTGGGAGGCCAAGACAGGAGGATTGCTTGATGCCAGGAGGTCAAGGCTGGGCTGTAGTAAGCTATGATTACCTACTACGCTCCAGCCTGGGTGATAGCAAGACCCAAAAAAAAAAAATTATTGAGGATTCCCTAAAATCTTTGCTTTTCTGAGTTATATCTATCACTAAAATTTTGAAATATAATTATTTATTAATTTAGAAATAAGAAATCTAGGCCAGGTGCAGTGGCTCACACCTGTAATTCTAGCACTTTGGGAGGCCAACACAGACAAATCATGAGGTCAGGAGTTTCAGACAAGCCTGCCCAATGTGGTGAAACCCCGTCTCTACTAAAAATACAAAAAATTAGCTGGGCGTGATGGTAGGCACCTGTAATCCCAGCTACTTGGGAGGTCGAGGCAAGAGAATTGCTTGAACCCTGGAGGCAGAGGTTGCAGTGAGATCGTGCCACTGCACTTAAGCCCAGGTGACAGTGTGAGACTCCATCTCAAAAAAAAAAAAGAAAAGAAAGAAAGAAAGAAATCTGTTACATATTCACATAAGTAACATTTTCATGAAAAATAGTAATATACTCCAAAATTAAAACATTTAAGAAGAGTAGCTTTGCTTTACCTTTTACAGATCACTTTAATATTGGGCTTAATGTAAGACAGCTGGATTCTCATATCTGCTTTGGCATTTAATCTGCTCCAATCTGTCAGAGGAAGTAGATATACATTTTAAAAACCCAGCCTCATTAGGATATGTAGTTGGAAAACAGAAACTCACAGACCCCTAAAATGAATCTCAGAGACCCCAGGAATGTTCAGCCAAGGTTTTTTTTTTTTTTTTTTTCCCCCTTGAGACAGAGTCTCACTGTCATTCAGGCTGGAGTGCAGTGGCACAATCACGGCTCACTGCAGCCTTGACCTCCTGGGCTCAAGCAGTCCTCCCGCCTCAGCCTCCCAAGTAGCTGGGACTACAGCCATGTGCCACCACGCCCAGCTAATTTTTGTATATTTTGTAGAGAGAGGGTCTCACTATGTTGCCCAGGCTGGTCTCAAGATCCTGGGTTCAACAGATCCTCCCCTCTCAGCCTTTCCAAGTGTTGGGATTACAGGCGTGAGCCACTGTGCTTGGCCCTCAGCCACATTTTAAGAACCACTGCTCTAGGCCAGTGAGACCTCCCCTGAAGAGGTTGGAATCATCCTTTCCTGGAGCACAAAGGCCACAAGGCCATTTGCGGAATGGGTGGATGCTTGAACTTCCCACTCTGCTAGGAGGGAAAGAGGAGTAAATGGATACTGTTAGGAAGAAGGGAAGATAATGACTGATAACCAGCTATGCCCCTTTCCAAACTTTTCTCTCGAACATTCTCAGAGTAAGCTTTTCTGTTTTTAAATTTTCACTGTGACAAAATACACCTAACATACAATTTACCTTCCTAACCCTTTTTTGTTTGTTTGTTTTCGTTTTTGTTTTGAGACAGAGTCTTGCTCTGTCACCTAGGCTGGAGTGCAGTGGTGTGATCTCGGCTCATTGCAACCTCTGCCTCACGGGTTCAAGTGATTCTCTTACCTCAGCCTTCCAAGTAGCTGGGACTACAGGCCCCTGCCACCACGCCCAGCTAATTTTTGTATTTTTAGTACAGACGGGGTTTCGCCATGTTGGCCAGGCTGGTCTCAAACTCCTGACCTCAGGTGATCCACCCACCTTGGCCTCCCAAAGTGCTGGGATTACAGGTGTGAGCCACTGTGCCAAGCCTTCCTAGCCATTTTTAATGCACAGTTCAGTGGCATTAAGTGCGTTTCATTGTTGTGCTACCATCACCACCGTCCATCCAAGAATGTTTCCATTTTGCAAAACTGAAACTCTATACCCACTAAACAATAACTCCACAGCCTCTTCCAGCCCTGGTCTCTATGAGTTTGGCACAAAGTTCTACTTTCTGTCTCTGTGAGTCTGACTATTCCAAGTACCTCATGTGAGTGGAATCATACAGTATTTGTCTTTTTGTGACTGCCGTATTTCACTTTGCACAGTGTCCTCCAATTTCATATATGTTGTAGCACACGTCAGAATTATTCTCTTCTTCTTAAGGCTCAGTAATATTCCATTGTGTGGAGAGACCACATTTTGTTTATGTATTCATCTGTCAACGGACATTGGGTTGTTTACACCTTCGGGCTATTGTGAATAATGCTGATATGAGTGCAAATATCTATTTGAGTCCTTGCTTTCCGTTCTTTTGGGGATACACACAGATGTGGAATTGCAGGGTCATATGGCGGTTCTCTTTCTGCTTTTTTGAGCAACTGCCAAACTGTTTTCCACAGAGACTGCACCATTTCCCATTCCCGCTGGCGGGGGATAAGGGTTCCAATTTCTCCACATCCTTGCTAACACTTATTTTTTTTGTTTTTTTGATAGCAGCCATCCTAATAGGTGTGAGGTGGTCAGAGTAAGCGTAAATCGATAATGTCATTTTCCTGCTAAAATTCTACCATGGCTTTTAGCTGCCTTGTAAAACTGAAGTTCATGATGATTAGGACTGGCAAGGCCCCTATTGTTCTGACTCTGCCCTCCGCTCCACCCTCATCCTTTATTCTCTCCTTTGCTCACTGTCCTCCAGCACAGAAACCTTTCGTTTTTCAAACACGCCAACGGGCTTCCATCTCACAGCCTTTGCACATCCTCTTCCCTCTGCCTGGAAACCTCCATCTACAGCTTCCCACTTTCCCTTACTTAATTCTCAGCTTCAATGCAGGGACTTCCCGAACACTCCCCCACCAATCACTATCACATCACCTTGCTTTCAATGTCTGACAAATATTTTTTGAGCACACATTCTATGACAGGCCCTATGCTAGGTGCTGGGGATACAGCAGTGAACAAAACAGGCTAAAATCCGTACTTCGATGCGGCTTACATTCTAATGATGGTCTTCAGCGCATAATCACGACTGCAATTATCTTGTTCATTTTCCTAATATTTGTTGCACTGGCTGGTCATTTCAGCAGTGTTTATAAAGCAAAAGAGTTGGAAATAGCCCAAAGGCAGAATATTAGAGGTTAGTTTTTAAAATTTATAGTTCATCCTTATACAAAGCCATAGTAATAACACAAAATGAAATATAAAATTATAGTTCATCCTTAATAAAACGCCAGAGTAATAATATAAAGCCTTATAATGTAAAGCCATACTTCTGTTTCATGCGCTGCCACAGAAAGGAAACCAAGATATACTTGTATCGGACATAAGGATATATATTCCTTCTCGGTCCACTTAGCACCACCACCTCCTAGACCCTCAGCCTCTTGTTCCTGCTTAATGTATAGTTCTACCATTTGACCCAGTTGCTCTGGGAGAGCAAGACCACCACCTCTTGCTACCACTGCAAAGCCAGGCCAACCAGATACCCAGAGTTTCTACCTACTCCTCCTACTTGTGGACTTGGATAAAACCACACAGCTGGACATGGGATCTGACATCCTAAACATCTACCCAAGAGTATAGGTAATGCAACTTAGGAGCTTGAATGATTAACACCCCATGGGAAATTTTTGCTTTTCAAAATTATTGAGATCTTAAAAAAGATCCCTTTTCTTTTAAGAGATGGGGGTCTCACTATGTTGCCCAGGCTGGACTAGAACTCATGGGCAGAGAAGGGAAGATGGAGCCGCCATCTTGAATTTGTCTGGTGCCCTAGTTCCTGCTGGCATTCACCTGTGCAAGCTCCCAGCTTGCTTGTCTCTGTCTGCAGCTCAACTTCACAGGCTGCTCTTTGTTACAAAACGATTCGGGGCTGCCTTTCATTAAAAAGAAAAGCCTTACTGAGGTCTCCCATACCCTTACTATCTGCCTAAGTGATTTCTTCTTAACTCCTATGTCACTTTCACCTTGGCCTCCTGAGTAACTAGGTGCATGCTACTAGGCCCAGCTTTAAAAAGCTTTTCTTGATGTGGTTTATATCTCTCCATGTTTATCATATTCAAAATTAAAGCTGAGAAAATTTAAAAGTATTAATTGATTTTTAAATAATAAAAAGTCATTATTTGCTAACACAAGTGACATATTTTATATAAAATAAAATATATTTTCCAAAACAAAATTAAGCAAAAAGAATAGTATTGTTTTATTTATTTATTTATTTATTTATTTATTTATTTATTTATCTTGAGACGGAGTCTCGCTCTGTTGCCCAGGCTGGAGTGCAGTGGCCGGATCTCAGCTCACTGCAAGCTCCGCCTCCCGGGTTTATGCCATTCTCCTGCCTCAGCCTCCCGAGTAGCTGGGACTACAGGCACCCGCCACCTCGCCTGGCTAGTTTTTTGTATTTTTTTTTTTAGTAGAGACGGGGTTTCACCGTGTTAGCCAGGATGGTCTCGATCTCCTGACTTCATGATCCGCCTGTCTCAGCCTCCCAAAGTACTGGGACTTACAGGCTTGAGCCACCGCGCCCGGCCCAAAGAATAGTATTGTTTTATACTTTGGCAAATCTCTTTAATATCTGGTTTAACAGAGATCTCAATTCTCATCTGCTTTGATATTGTCTGTTGCAGTATCTTGTTTTGGTTTACATATCCGAATAATTTAGCCTTATACCAACGTGTGGTTGGAAATGAGAGACATGGCTTTTTCAAATAACTGGATATTCTTCTTTGATATTACACCAAAACTTGACAGTAGTACTTTCTGAAAGGCTAGTTGCAATGTAGAATCTGAGACCAAATCAAGGAACTCTATGTAGTCCCTTAAATTCCCTTGTTCATTTGTGCTCTTGCTGAATCTTTTACCCATGAATAATACTGATCTTACAGATCCCCCTGAAAGGGTCTTAGAACCTCCAAAGGTCCATGGACCATACTTTGACAAATGATGATCGATTGGTTTACTTGTTCATGGTTGGCTTCTTCCAGCTCTACCCTCTAGAAGTAAGCTTTTAGAAGGAGCAGGAATCTTGTTTATTTGGTAACCCCTGTATTTACCACAAGATATAGCTCATTGAGGGTATGCAATAATCATGAGTTCAATGAATGAACCTCTGTGATTCTCCAAGGGGTGTCCTGTGAAGTCATCCTGTTATTTCATGGAGGTGGTTAATGGTTCTATATGATGTTGATACTACATCAACCAATTTCCCCAGGTTTTAAAAATCAATGTCATATAGATAAATTCACTTAACACTAACTGGCTACAAAATCATCAAATTTTGCCCTTCAGAAACAGATTGTGATTTTCAATGACCCATATTTATTTCAATAATCATTCAATACAATATTACAATCCAATGTCAATACATTTTATGAAATCTGCAATATAAAATGCTATATGTTGGAAACAAGTTTATCTAACCAAAGATTTATGAAGTAGTTCTCTTTCTTTAAGGGTACAGTATTGCTGGGTGCAATGACATGGCTGTAGTCCCAGCTACCTGGGAGGCTGAGGCCAGAGGATCACTTGAGCCCAGGAGTTACAGACTGTAGAGAGCTGTGCCAATCAGGTATCTGCACTAAGTTCAGTATCAATATAGTGACCTCCTGGCAGTAGGGGACCACCAGGTTGCCACAGGAGGGGTGAATTGGCTCAGGTCTATAATGGAGCAGATCAAAACCCTTGTGCTAATCAGTAGTGGGATTGTGCCTGTGAATAGCCACTATACTCCAGCTTGGACAACATAGCAAGAAAAAAAAAAAAAGCGCCTACAGTATTATGGAGAAAGAAGAGTCAATGAGATTAGACTAAAGGAATGTTGTGATTTTTAAAAAGATGAAAACAAAAAATGAGAAAAATTTACATAGCATCTTTCAAGAAGATCCATAATATTCATGTATACATGCATGTGTATTCTAACCACTTCCAGAACAATCCAAAATAATCTTTGTAATAAGATTTGACTTCATTATGTGATCTAGACCTTTGCTGCTCAAAGGGCTCTGAGGTGACTCAAAGGTGTCAAGACTGGGCCAAGTCTTGGGGCAGACTCACATTTGGAGAGTATCATCTCCACGAGAGTCAGAAGAAAATGTGCAAAGTAATTGAGAAGGTAAACTACAAGATTTCCGAAGCTGACGCTCCTGAATATAAAGATGAGGACTGAGGATGGGTGACTAACATCTTGCAAACCTTGTATCAAAAGCAGTCATCATTTTAATAACAGATGGCACAAAAAAAGCTTTTGAAAACAAATGATGTCATGCTACCCAAGTTAAGGGCAGATGAATATGTGCAGGTGTCTGCTATTGCTAAGGCATAACAACAAAGCTACACTTCATATTGCTCTCCTGGGGTCATGCTTTAACAGTAAATAGCTAAAAGTCCACTGTCTCATATTGCAATACATTGGGTAGCTTTGGTACCCACTAGTTAGTATGTGTGTGGTTCATTAGCCTATACTGAAGGTCTTTGTCCATTTCAGTTTAGCATTTCCCTCATTGTATTCTAAATTCTAAATAAGTTCAAATCACAAAGATCAAAGAATAACAATCATCATGGCTGGGTGAGGTGGCTCATGCCTGTAATACCAGCACTTTGGGAGGCTGAGGTGGGTGGATCACTTGAGGTCAGAAGTTTGAGACTAGCCCGGCTGACATAGTGAAACCCCATCTCCACTAAAAATACAAAAAAATTAGTCGAGCTTGGTGGTGTGTGCCGGTAATCCCAGCTACTCGGGAGTCTGAGGCAGGAGAATCATTTGAACCAGGGAAGTGGAGGTTGCAGTGAGCTGAGATCACGCCACTGCACTCCAGCCTGGACAACTCAGTGAGACTCTGTCTCCAAAAAGCAACGAAAAAACCCAGTCATCAGCTGCCACATCATGTTGAACAACTGGGTATCTAGGAACACCTAAAATGGTCAATTTAATTAAGTGAATTAATTTTATCAATTAGTTTTTAAGTTGTGTAATGCATTTTTCTAGTTTCCAACCAGATGTTTTGCAGCCCGGTCATTTAGCATTTCCTCTGAGCCATCTCAGGCTCATCTGGGTTTAGACTATTCCTGCGAAGAACGGCTCCATAGCTGCTACAGCTTGCTGTATTCATTTTCCAGTTTTTAAAAGTAGCTTGTTAGTAAACGTTTTTGGTTGTGAGCAACAGAAAGAGATTCTGGGTAACTTAAGCAGAAAAGGATTTATTGATAGGCTAAGAGGGGCTCATGAAAACAGTGGGAGGAGAATGACCAGGCTTGGGAAAGGGCAAGGACCAAGGAAGTCCCAGAGGATGAGACACTGTCAGCAGAGTCACATTACCAACCCCACCCACTCCCCACCCACAGTGCTGCCAGGACACTAACAATGCCCTCCAAAATATCCACCATTCTTGTAGCACTGCCTCTGGGATCAAAGCCTTGTAGCTTCCGTAAGTGAGAGGTGGATATGAGATGTGGGAGCCGAAAATCGCCTTTCTGGCAGAGGGGAAGGGATTATTCCACATAAGAAAACCAGGATGTTAGAAGGAAGTGGGCTGATGCCAGACATGCAAAACCCAATGTACGTCTGCTATAAATAATACATAGGCTTTGTATAAAGCACAAAATAATGCATGCTTATTGTGGAAAATACGTAGTATAGCCTTCCTATATTTTTTTCTAAAATTGGGATATTGTACACATTCTTTTTTTTTTTTTTTTTTGAGACAGGGTTTCATTCTGTCGCCTAGGTTGAAGTGCAGTGATGCTATCTCGGCTCACTGCAACCTCTGCCTCCCAGGGTCAAGCGATTCTCCTACCTCAGCCTCCTGAGTAGCTGGGATTATAGGCGCCTGCCACCACACACAGCTAATTTTTGTATTTCTAGTAGAGATGGGGTTTCACCATGTTGGCCAGGCTGGTCTCGATCTCCTGACCTCAGGTGATTCACCCACCTTGGCCTCCCAACGTGTTGGGATTACAGGCGTGAGCCACTGTGCCTGGCCATATTCCTTTTTGAAATTTAATTTAAAGTTCTGGGATACATGTGCAGGACATACAGGTTTGTTACATAGGTAAATGTGTGCCATGGTGGTTTGCTGCACCCATCACCTAGATATTAAGCCCCACATGCATCATTAGCTATTTATCCTGATGCTCTCCCTCCTCACTCCGCCAACAGGACCCAGTGTCTGTTGTTCCCCCTGTGCCCATGTGTTCTCATTGTTCAGCTTCTACTTATAAGTGAGAACGTGCGGTGTTTGGTTTTCTGTTGCTGTGTTAGTTTGCTGAGGATAATGGCTTCCAGCTTCATCCATGTCCCTGCAAAGGACATAATCTCGTTTCTTTTTATGGCTGTATAGTATTCCATGGTGTATATGTACCACATTTTCTTTATCCAGTCTGTCATTGATCAACCCAAAACACCTTTGAGTTGATCCTATGTCTTTGCTATTGTGAATAGTACTGCAATGAACATATGTGAACATGTAATCTTTATAACAGAATGATTTATATTCCTTTAGGTATATACCCAGTAATGGGATTGTCAGGTCAAATAGTATTTCTGGTTCTAGGTCTTTGAGGAATTGCCACACTGTCTTCCAAAATGCCACACTGAACTTCCAAAATGGGAACTTACATTCCCACCAACAATGTAAAAGCATTCCTATTTCTCCACAGCTTCACCAGCATCTGTTGTTTCTTGACTTTTTAATAATCACCATTCTGACTGATGTGAGATGCTATCTTATTGTGGTTTTGATTTCCATTTCTCTAATGATCAGTGATATTGAGCTTTTTTTCATGTTTGTTGGCCGCATAAATGTCTTCTTTTGAGAAGTGTCTGTTTATGTCCTTTGACCACTTTTTAATGGGGTCGTTTGGTTTGGTTTTTACTTGTACATTTATTTAAGTTCCTTATAGATTCTGAATATCAGACCTTTGTCAGTTAGATAGATTGCAAAATTTTTCTCCCATTCTTTAGGATGTTTGTTCCCTCAGATGGTAGTTTATTTTGCTGTGTAGAAGCCCTTTAGTTTAATTAGATCCCATTTGTCAATTTTTGCTTTTGTTTCAATTGCTTTTGATGTTTTGTCATGAAATCTTTGCCTGTGCCTATGTCCTGAATGGTATTAATAGCCTAGATTTTCTTTCAGGGTTTTATAGTCTTGGATTTTATATTTAAATCTTTAATCCATCTTGAGTTTATTTGTATATAAGGTGTAGGAAAGGGGTCCAGTGTCAATTTTCTGCATATTGCTAGCCAGTTTTCCCAGCACCATTTATTAAACAGGGAATCCTTTCCTCACTGCTTGTTTTTGTCAGGTTTGTTGAAGATCAGGTGGTTGTAGATTCTGTTCCATTGGCCTATGTGTCTTTTTTTGTACCAGTACAACGCTGTTTTGGTTACTGTAGCCTTGTAGTATAGTTTGAAGTCAGGTAGCATGATGCCTTCATCTTTGTTCTTTGTGCTTAGGATTGTCTTGCCTATACAGGCCCTTTTTTGGTTTCATATGAAATTCAAAGTTTTTTTTCCTAATTCTGTGAAGAATATTAATGGTAGTTTGATGGGAATAGCATTGAATCTATAGATTACTTTGGGCAGTATGGCCTTTTTCACCATATTGATTCTTCCTCTCCATGCGCATGGAATGTTTTTCCATTTGTTTGTTTCCTTGAGCAGTGGTTTGTAGTTCTGCTGGAAGAGGTCCTTCACTTTCCTTGTTTTATACATATTTTTTATAACCACCTTTTAAAATGTTATTTTGTTTTGAGCTGGAGTGTAGTGGTGTGATCATGGCTCACTGCACCCTCTACCTCCCCAGCTCAAGCAATCCTCCTGCATCAGAGTAGCTGGGACTACAGGCATGTGCCACCATGCTTGGCTAATTAAAAAAAAATTTTTTTTTGTAGAGATGGGGGTCTCCCTATGTTGCCCAGGCTGGTCTTAAACTCATGGATTCAAGCAATCCTCCCACCTTGGCCTCCCAAAGTGCTGGGAATACAGGCATGAGCCACTGTGCCCAGGCTATAACCAATTTTTTTTCACCTAACAATATATTGTGATCATTTTCCATATCATTAACTATTCATCTGCAACATCATTTTTAGTGGTGGTATGGACTGCAACATGATTTTTAGTGGTGGTATGGAACTTTTTCTCTGTATTCATTTTAAATCACTCAGGTACTTTCTATTTTACTTTTTTTCTTTTTTGAGACAGAGTCTCGCTCTGTCGCCCAGGCTGGAGTGCACTGGCACGATCTCGGCTCACTGCAAGCTCCGCCTCCCGGGTTCACGCCATTCTCCTGCCTCAGCCTCCCGAGTAGCTGGGACTGCAGGTGCCTGACACCACGCCCGGCTAATTTTTTTTGTATTTTTAGTAGAGACGGGGTTTCACCATGTTAGTCAGGATGGTCTCGATCGCCTGACCTTGTGATCCACCCGTCTTGGCCTCCCAAAGTGCTGGGATTACAGGCCTGAGCCACCGTGCCCGGCCTCTGTTTTACTTTTTATCACTGTAAATACTGCTGGGATGAACATATACTTTTTTTTCTTTTGCTTAAGTATATTGAAGTCTTACCATGCATCAGGCACTATGCTAAAGTGTTTTCTGCATTATCTCACTTACTTCTCACAGTAGCCCTGTAAGGTAAATGCTATTATCATGTCCGTGTTATGGATGAGGAGCGTGCTGCATGGAGGTTGGGAATAATTCGCCTGAGATCACACAGTGCTGATGCCCTAATTCATCTGAGGGTCACGCTGCAAGCATACAGCAGAACCAGCTTTAGTGTGAACTCAGACCTGTCTGACTGGGGAGCTCAGGCTCTGGGCATCTTCACTTCCTTCCCAAGTAGGTGCTATTGAGTAATCCATGAATATTTCCTTACAGTAAGTCAGAAGTGGAATTGAGGGAGTAAAAGCATCTAATACATGCTGTCAACCTGCCCTCCGGAAAGTTTGCACCGATGTACACTGCCCCCAGAAATAAAGTGCCTATTTTTTCCTGGGCATGGTGGCTCATGTCTACAATCCCAGCACTTTGGGAGGGTGAAGCTGGAGGATCGCTTGAGCCCAGGAAGTTTGAGATTAGCCTGGGCAATATGGCAAAAACCTGTTTCTACAAAAACTAAAAAATTAGCCGGGCATGGTGGTATGCACCTGTGGTCCCAGCTACTTGGGAGGAGGGGGTGGGGAGATTGCTTGAGCCTGGGAGGTCAAGTCTGTAGTGAGCCGCGATCATGCTACTGCACTCGGCCTGGATGACAAAGCAAGACCCTGTCTCAAACAAAAAAAAAAAAAAAAAAAAAAAAAAAAGTGCCTATACTCTTGGCCCATACCTGCTAGGGATTATCTTCACCAGAGAACCTTTGCCAATCTAACTGGTGAAAAAAGCTATCGTGGTTTTTAGTTTTCGCATATTTTGTATTATAGTATAATGCTGGCTATCTTTTATGATGGTTTACTGTGTGTTAGGAGAATGTAAACCCTGAGAGGTTTGCGATTGCTGTTTTGCTCACTGCAGTGTCCCCGGCACCTGGCAGAGTATCTGGTACACAGTAGCTACTCAATAAAATTTGATAAATAATTGAATAAGTGAATGTGCTGGTCACTGAGGTCAGCACTTTATACAGATAATGTTATTAGTCTCCACAGCACTCCGAGGCCTTAGCTAGTATTCATATCATGTGTGCAGTCCCCTCTGACCCAATGGGCACCCTAAGGGCCTCACCTTGACCCTCAGGTTCAGCTGCTCCAAAGGAGGATTGCCTGTCTCCCTTTATTTCCCTATAATCCCCCAAAATGAATTTATTTTCAATTTTTAATTTTTAAAAGTTTTGTAGAGATGGAGTCTCACTGTGTTGCCCAGGCTGGTCTCAAATTGCTGGGCTCAAGTGATCCTTTCCTCTCAGCCTCCCAAAGTGCTGAGATTACAGTGACGAGCTGCGGCACCTGGCCAAAATGTAGTCTTTGTACAACATATAATCTATATTTCAAGTCAGATCACCCCAATATGTATCTAAATTTGGTGAAAATATGCCCATCCATTTCCCCATGATGTAATGACAGAAACATAACTGTTTTATAAACCTTTTAATTATTCAAAAAAACCTTTAATTTAAAATTTAGCTTTGTGGGCCGGGTGCAGTGGCTCATGCCTGTAATCTCAGCACTTTGGGAGGCAGAGGTGGGTGGATCACGAGGTCAAGAGATTGAGATCATCCTGGCTAACACGGTGAAACTCATCTCTACTAAAAATACAAAAAATTAGCCGGGCGTGGTGGCACGCACCTGTAATCCCAGCTACTCGGGAGGCTGAGGCAGGAGAATCGCATGAATCTGGGAGGCAGAGGTTACGGTGAGCCAAGATCATGCCACTGCACTCCAGCCTGGGCAACAGAGCGAGACTCCGTCTCAAAAAATAAAAATAAAAAATTTAGCTTTGTGCCTCTGTGCTCAAGCTTTCAATGCTTTCACAGTGATTTTCTGCTCCTCACTAAGAAAAGCATACTGATCTTGTCACAGATACATTTAGTGTCCATGGAAGCACCACGGGCCCTGCTAACATGCTTTTCTTTGTTTTAGACAACATGCTAAGAATTTTAGGTCTCATGGCACGAACCACTCCTGGTCGGCGTAAACCTCTCCTGGTCGGCCTGAGCACATCCCACACCCAGATTTTGGTGCTGTCTCACTCCTCTTGGTATAAAGCTAAACAATTCCATTTACCAGAGGCTCAGGCCAGCCTGGTCTTTTTTGTTTTTGTTTTTGTTTTGTTTTGTTTGAGACAGGTTCATGGTCTGTGGCCCAGGCTGGAGTGCAGTGGCACGATCTCGGCTTACTGCATCTACCTTCCAGGCTCACGTGATCCTCTCACCTCCACCTCTCGAGTAGATGAGACTTCAGGTGATGCCACCACATCCGGCTAGTGTTTTGATTTTTTGTAGAGATGAGGTCTCACTATGCTGCTCAGCCTGGTCTTAAATTCTTGGGCTCAAGTGATCTTCCCGCCTCGGCCTCCCAGAGTGCTGGGATTACAGGTGCGAGCCACCTCACATGGCCTACCCTAGTCTTACTGGCAGCTATATCATAGGATAGCCTACATAGGATAGCCTACAGCTATATCATAGAATAGCCTACATATCAAACGCTGGACCATTTTGAATGCTTCTAGAAAAGGAAAAAGAATCAGAAAATTAATTATATGTATAGAGATTGGAAAGAGCTCTATGCATTAAAAACTTTAGCCATAATCCTTTTCTATGTATTTGGCAAATGTCTTCCATTATTTTCATTTGCTTTTTAATTCTATTTATGGTGTTTTGTTTTAACTTGCAGATGTTTTACCTTTTCTGGTAGTAAAATCTATCAGTTGCTCTTTTATGGTTTCTTTGCTATTGTACATAGAAGACTTTTCTACCTTAAATTGACTAATAACCACACACAGTAACCATTTCTCTGTGGAATTCCCTGGAGTTGGAATACAAACCGTGGCTTTCCAATGTAAAATCAAGGTGGCGGCGCACAGAAGGACTCCCTTTTCACGTAAGAGCACCAAATGAGCTTTGGCACTGCTCCAAGGCGATCTCAACCGCCCAGGCCTGGGGTGCCAAGGTGCTGGACTCTGGGTGAGGATATGGGAGTATCAGTTCCATTTCTTCTCCAGGTCCTACAGGCTGGTGCTATACTCTCTGCAAAGCATCCACCACAAATACTGCGGCAGACCTTGGGGTTAAAATGTTGGGTTTTACCTAATCCTATAGGTAATAAGGATGTGTGTTTGTGCTGTATTAACATGTGTATATTCATTCATACAATTTTCCTCATAAGGCTTCAAAGGACTGGACAATAACAAAAACCAAACAGCTTCAAAACAGTCTCCTACAGTAGTAGAAAATTAAATAAGGATGGAAAAGAACATTAAACTAAACCAAATGTCATTATAGGTCAAAAACCAGAATTTTCTATGTATATGAGTGAGAATTAGTGAAGATGAAGGAATTTACTACATGCAAATGACTTTACCGGTAATGAGCAGTACTGAATTCTAAGTATTTATTGAATTCCAATGAATTCCAAGTAAAGCGCCCTGCTTTCAGTCCCTTGTGAGAAAACATGGAGCCTACAACAGGGAGGATGGCATTTTAAAGGCCTTTATTTTGGTTCTACATTGAGCTCAGGAATGGTCTAGATACAGTGATATCTTACAGAAGTAACAGCGAATGGAATATTGTTCCCTGTGCTACATAGTTATTGAAAGCACCTTCAGAACTTATTGCCGCCTCGCTCTGTCATATTAGAAGAAGACATAAAGTTACAACGGCAGCATGAGGGCGTGTGATGACAAGGTGGAATGGTAATTAGTTGCTAATTAGAACTTTCTGAAACATTAGGGTAATCATCATAGGAAAATCCCACTCAATGTTGTATGTAAGTTAAAAATGCCCCAGGGTAGCTATTAATTTCTGAAAATAGCAGCAGGTATAAGCACTTCAGCTGAAGTTAATCAACATTTCTATTACCTATTCGGTTTCTAGAGGTTACAATTTTATATTTTTCATAGTGCAACATCAGTCTGGTATTTATACCCAGATTATGTGATTAATACATTTTAAAACATCTCATTTTATTGTAAAGCTGCTGTCAAGGAGAAAACAGGTTTTAAATAAAATTTGCTTTAGTAAACATTTTTTTTTTTTTTTTTTTTTTTTGAGATGGAGTCTTGCTCTGTCGCCGAGGCTGGAGTGCAGTGGCGCGATCTTGGCTCGCTGCAAGCTCTGCCTTCCGGGTTCACGCCATTCTCCTGCCTCAGCCTCCCGAGTAGCTGGGACCACAGGTGCCCGCCACCAAGCCCGGCTAATTTTTTGTACGTTTAGTAGAGATGGGGTTTCATCATGTTAGCCAGGATAGTCTCAATCTCCTGACTTCGTGATCTGCCTGCCTCAGCCTCCCAAAGTGCTGGAATTACAGGCGTGAGCTACCGCACCTGGCGACATTTTTTTTTTTTTTTTTCATATTGGATGTAGTCCACTTTGTTTTTCCCTTGGAGATATTTTCCTTTCCATCAAGAAAGGTACTTAGGTAATCCACACACATGAAGGCACAAACAGATCTCAGAGACAAGTCACGTGGTCCTTATATGAACCTTTACTTCACGGTGATACATTTCAGATCTTTAAACAATTAAGAGGCCAGGCGTGGTGGCTTACACCTGTAATCCCAGCACTTCGGAAGGCTGAGGCAGGAGGATGGCTTGAGGCCAGGAGTTTGAGACTAGCCTGGGCAAAAAGTAGTGAGACCCTGTCTCTACAAAAAATTTTAAAATTAGCTCAGTGTGGCGGCAGGCACCTATAGTCCCAGCTACTCAAGAGGCTGAGGCAGGAGGATTGCTCAAGCCCAGGAGCTCAAGCCTGCGGTGAGCTATGATTGGGCTACTGTCCTGCAGCCTGGGTGACAGACCAAGACCCTGTCTCTTATTTTAAAAAATGTATATGATCTCTTAGTTTTTGGGTCGGGACTCTGGGAACAGCTTTCCCAGCTGTCTCAGGCTCTTAAGTCTCTCATGAGTCTGCAATGAAGCTGTCAGCCAGGTCTGCGGTCTCATCTGAAGACTACACTGGGGGAGGGTCCACTCCCAAGCTCACATACCTGGTTATTTTCAGTGTCAGCAAATATACTTCCAAGCTCACTTACGTGGGCCTCTCCACAGGACTGACTCACATGGTGGCTGGCTCTCCCCAGAGTGAATGATTCCAGAGAAGGCCAGAAAGAGCCACTGCATCTAAAACAGAACCTGCAGTATTTTGTAACCTCATCTCAAAAGTGACAAACCATCACTTCTGCCATAGTCTTGTCTTTAGAAATCAGTCAAGTCAACCCACATAGAAAAAGGGGATTGCACAGCAATCCCATTACTGGTTGTATACCCAGAGAAATAGAAATCATTCTACCATAAAGACACATGCTTGTGATTGTGAATGTTCACTGCAGCACTATTCACAACAGCAAAGACATAGAATCAACCTCAAGGCCCAACAATGACAGATTGGATAAAGAAAATGTGCTACATATATAACATGGAATACTATGCAGCCATAAAAAAGGAGATCATGTCATTTTCAGGAACATGGATGGAACTGGAGACTATTATCCTTAGTAAACTAACTCAGGGACAGAAAACCAAATACTGCATGTTCTCACTTATAAGTGGGAGCTAAACGGTAAGAGTTATGAAGACAAAGAAGGAAACAACAGACACTGGGGTCTACTTGAAGGGGGAGGGTGGGAGGTGGGAAAGGAGCAGGAAAGATAACTATTGGGTACTGGGCTTAATACCTGGTGATGAAATAATATATACAACAAACCCCTGTGACATGTTTTTACCTATGTAACAAACCTGTGTGTCTACCCCCAAACCTAAAATAAAAGTTAAAATAAGGAGGGGATTATACGAAGGTATTAATACAAGGAGCCAGGGATTCTAAGGGGTCATCTTAGAGGCTGCCTACCACAACTGGTAATTGGTGTGTGATTTTATTTTTAAAATTTTATCTCCTGATTTATCAATCTATCTACCTATCTATCATCTGTCTATTGTCTATCTAGTCTGTCTATCTATCTATCTATCTATCTATCTATCTATCTATCTATCTATATATTAATTACAGGGTCTTGCTCCGTTGCCTAGGCTCTAAAGTGCAGTGGTGTGGTCACAACTCACTGCAGCCTCGACCTCCCAGGCTCAAGTGATCCTCCCACTTCAGCCTCCCACCAAAGTAGCTGGGACTACAGGTCTGTATTACTGTACCTGGCTGGGTTTTCTTGTTGTTGTTGTTTTGTTTTGTTTTGTTTGTAGAGACCCTGTCTCTACTCACTGTGTTGCCTATGATGGCCTCAACCTCCTGGTCTCAAGTGAGACTCTTGCCTCTGCTTCCCAAAGTGCTGCGATTACAGGTGTGAGCTACCACACCCAACCTTTTAAGTTAGTTTTAATTTTTGTCATTTGGAACAAAAGTGGTCCTGACTAATATATCCAGATGTCATGAATCTAGCCACAAATATTCTAGTTTCCCTTAATAAAGCCATCATAACAATGCCTTTTATAAAAGTATCTAAATATGTTGAGTATATTCATATTTTTCAGCCTTATTAGTTTAACACTTAGAAAACTTACACTCTATTGTGTGAACTACTACGGAAAATACTTTCTTGTTCCATTTAAGTTCCCCAAGAGCAAAGAGAAAGCCTTAAGTATTATAATGCTTCACAACATGTCACACAGTATCTAGTCACGTAGTAGATTCTCAACAAAGGAACTTTTTTTTTTTTTTTGTAGACAGGGTCTCACTCTGTAGCCCAGGCTGAAGTGCAGTGGTGCAATTTTGGTTCACTGCAGCCTTGACCTTCCAGGGCTCAGGCAATCTTCCCACCTTAGCCTCCCAAGTAGCTAAGACAACAGGCATATTCTACCGTGCCCGGCTAATTTTTGTGTTTTTTGCTGAGATGGAGATTTGCCATGTTATCCAGGCTGGTCTTGAACTTCTAGGCTTAAACGATCCTCTCCCCTCGGCCTCCCAAAGTGCTGGGACTACTGGTGAAAGCCACTCCGCCTGGCCTATGGATCTCCTAAGTATAATTTAGATGATTTTTCCCTAAATTCAGTATCTTCTTTTTGCCGATGTTTGCAATATTTTCTGCCTATTGACATAGCCTCACACTAACTTCAGGTTATTCTCATATAGTGGGGATTTTCATAATCAGAAGAACTTAATGTCACTGTACCTACCCACCTTCAACAATTCATAAAAATAGTAAACAAGGATATTCATAGGGGAATGCCAATGTTTACACTCCTTCCTCCAAGAACTGCCCTTTTCTCCTAAACCATTGTTTCTGGTCTCTAAGCAACTTCCTCGTGCATTGCACCAGTCTCCATCATACCATGATGACTCAATTTTTAAAACAGTCTTTTGTGTTGAGCTTTGTGAAAGGCTTTTTGCAAATCTAAATAGATGCCATTCATGAGCTTTTGTCCCTACGCATATGTGCCTCCTAAAAGAGCTTTAATAGATGGATGAGGCCAATTTCCTCTCATTGAAACCATACGTTCTCCTCCAGCTCCTTTCTTGACTCTGGCAGTCATATTGGCATGCAATTATCTTTTGGGGGAGTAGTGCTTGCAGCCCTTCCCTGTTGATCTCCTTTGATTGGGTCTTTAATTGGGTCTAAATTGGGTAGATATTGTAGAAGACTGCAGGGTTAAGATTGCCAAAATCTAACTATCCTAAAAGAGACTAATCACCATGGTTAAGTTAGCATGCTGAGGTCAGAAATAGGGAAATATGGACGGATGTGTGGTAAATATGGGCAGAGAAAAGGAAGTAAGGTTAGAAATACAGGAAGCTGGTGGTTGTCAGTCAAGGGTCAGGAACGTTTTAGGGTCATGTCCTTTAAGTATCTGACACTGTTCTACATTTCCCTTTTCTTTAAATTCTCTCCTCCTTCGATGCCCTCAACGCTGTGCTCTCATCCTAGCTTGGTAGACGTTCCTGTTCAAACTCCTTCCCTGGAAGCTCTTCTTCCTATCTCTTTAATGTTTTTTTTTTTTTTTCCAGGTTCCATCCTTGGCTTTATCTTGTCTCCCTCTATAGGTTCTCCATTGTCAATTTCATACATTCCTATGGATTTAGGTAAATATAGATTAACAGAATAAAAATGGGACTTTGAGCTTTAGATAAGTTCATTCATCTGCCTAGTGTAGATTTCCACACTGATATCCCAGACACTCCGATCTTAACATGTCCAAAAATCAAAGGCATCATCTTTATATAAGCTAGGGACTTTTTCATTTTATGTGACAAAAAACCCTATGTCATGGGCTCTAAGGAGAAGCCAAATAGCACAGGGATACAGCTAGGCTCAGAAACAACTGGAACCAAGACCTGGAAATTGCAATGATTTATTTCTTCTTCTTCTTCTTTTTTTTTTTTTTTTGAGACAGAGACGCTCTGTCATCCGGACTGGAGTACAGTGGCATGATCTTGGCTCACTGCAACCTCCACCTCCTGGGTTCAAGGGATTCCCATGCCTTAGCCTCCTGAGTAGCTGGGACTACGAGAGGGTGCCCCCACATCTGGCTAATTTTTGTATTTTTAGTAGAGAAGGGGTTTTGCCACGTTGGCCAGGCTGGTCTCAAACTCCTGACCTCAAGTGACCCGCCCACCTCGAACTCTCAAGGTGCTGGGATTACCAGTGTGCAGCACCATGCCTGGCCCATTTCTCCAAATTATACATCAACTTTCTTCTGTATGTCTGTTTCTTTCTCCCCTTGTTGCAATTGATACTTTCTGCTTCTCGGCCTATATGGTGGCAAACACAAAGATCTCCATGTTTCTGCTTTAGTCACCCAGAGCAAGACTAGTGTGATTCTCTCTGGGTCCTAAAACTCACTGGCCCAGCCACGTTCAAGGTGTCCAGCCATGGACAAGGTGTCCACCCACGGATCAATCAACTTTGGCCTCAGATACAGTATATGCAACTTGAAGTTGCTTCATAGCTCACTGATGCACTGTTCATTTTGCTTTCAACCTTTTTCAACTGTTTCATTTTAGATAGTTTTTATTGCTACATATTCAACTATACTACTCATTTCTTCTGCATTGTCTAAACTCTTGTCAATCCCAATCCCATCCAGTGTATTTTTCTCTTTTGTTTTTCTTTTTTTAGAGACAAGGTCTCACTCTGTGGCCCAGGCTAGAGTGCAGTGGTACTTTCATACCTTACTGCAGCCTCAAACTTCTAAGCTCAAGCAATCCTTCTGCTTCAGCCTTCTGAGTAGCTGGGACTACAGGCGGGTGACACCACACCTGGCTAGTTTCTTGCATTTTTTGTGAAAACAGCATCTCGCTATGTTGCCCAGGTTGGCCTTGAACTGGCCTCAAGTGATTCTCCAGCCTTGGCCTCCCAATTTGCTGGGATTACAGTTGTGATACTTGGTCCCAGTATATTTTTCACTGTAGATATTGCATTTTTCATATCTAGATGTTCAATTTGCTCAATCTTTTCTATAGACTTTAAACATATGGAATATAGTTATCATAACTGTTTTTAATGACTTTGCCTATTAATTCTTTGACTAATTTAACATGCATGTCATTTCTGAGTTGTTCCTATACATTGATTTTTCTCATTATTGATTGTATTTTCTCTTTGTTTGCATGCCTAGAAAGTTTTTATTGGATGCTAGACATTGTGAATTTCACATCCTTAAGTGTTAGTCTTCTATTCCTATAAACATTTTCTTCAGCTTTATTCTGGGAAGCAGTTAAATTGTTTGGAAACAGTTTAATCTTTTTGAAGCTTCTCCTAAGCTTTGCTAGGCAAGATGAAAGCAGCCTTTATTCTAGACTACAGAGGAAATGCTCTTTAGAGTACTCTACCTGATGCTCTGTGAATTACAAGGTTTTTCATTCGAGGATTATTCCCTCTGCTCTGATCTCATGGTTCTTTCTTGAGTCTTGAGTGGTTTCTGCACACTCATGCTTGGATTAGCACTCAGCTGAAAACTGGAGGGCCCCTATCTCTGAAGCTCTCTCTCTGTGCTGCAATCTCCCCTCTGGAACTCTGCCCTGTGAACTCAAGATGCCATGGCCTGCCTGGGCCCCCAGGCTCTGCCCAGGTTTCCCCTCCCTAAGTTGCTCTCTGGAAGCTCTCTCCATGCAATGAGCTTGGGTAATCGCAGGCCTCACCTCATTTGTTTTCCCTCTCTCAAGAATCATTGTTCTCTGCTGCCTGGTGTGCAGTGTCTGAAATCTGTTGTTTTATGTATTTTGTCTGTTTTTTTCTGTTCTTTCAGATGGGAGGCTGAATCCAGTCCCTGTCACTCCACCTTGGCCGGAAGTGGAAGTCCAGTTGTCTTTAGGAACTATTTGCAGTTGTTTAAACTCTGGGCTCTTGCATGTCTCTGCACTTTTATGTCAGTTTGACGTGTTTTTCCCTTCCACCCTGTCTGCCTGGCAAGACTGAGTTCAAGCATTATCTCCTCCCAAACCTGCCCAGCACCCATCCCACGTCAGCATCCCCTCTCCACGCTCCCTGGTATTATACCACAGCGTGGAGCTTGGTTCCCCTCACTGAACTCTAAGGTCTGTGTGCAAAGATCATAGCTTACTTATCATTTTTAAAATTGAAAAATGATGTATATTTTTATGGGATGCAGAGTGATGTTACATACATATAATGTGTGGCAACCAGATAAGGGTAATTAGCATATCCATCATCTCAAACATTTAGCATTTCTTTGGTGGTTTTTGTTTTGTTGGTTTTTTTCAGACAGTCTTGCTCTGTTGCCCAGGCTGGACTACAGTGATGTGATCATGACTCACTGCAGCCTCAATCTCCTGGGCTCAAGCAATCCTCCCACCTTAGCCCCCAGAGTAGCTGGGACTACGGGCATGTGCCACCATACTGGCTAATGTGTGTGTGTGTGTGTGTGTATGTGTAGAGACAGGGTGTCCCTCTATTGCTGGTCTCAAACTCCTGGGCTCAAGCCATCCTCTCTCGCTGGCCTCCCAAAGTGGGATTACAGGTGTGAGCCACCGTGCCTAGCCTATCTTTTTTTTTTTCAGACAGAGTTTTGCTCTTGTTGCCTAGGTTTCAGTGCAGCGGCACGATCTCGGCTCACTGCAACCTCCGCCTCCCAGGTTCAAGTGATTCTCTTGCCTCAGCCTCCTGAATAGCTGGGATTACAGGTGCCTGCCACCACGTCCAGCTAATTTTTTGTATTTTGAGTAGAGACGGGTTAGAGACGGGGTTTCACCATGTTGGCCCATGCTGGTCTCGAACTCCTGACCTCAGGTGATCCACCTGCCTCGGCCTCCCAAAGTGCTGGGATTACAGGTGTGAGCCATCGTGCCTGGTCCTTATCTTATCATTTTTTCATACTGGGAACATTTGATATCCTCCTTTTAGCTTTTGAAGTTTATTCATCTTTGATTTCTGAACCTAGCACAGCAACTGAAACAGTAGCTACCCATCATATCCTTGTTGAAATGAATTGTTTCTTATATTTCAGTGGACTATTCAAAGTGAAACATTGGGTTGGGCACTGCAGCTCACACCTGCAATCCCAATGCTTTGGGAGACCAAGGCAGGAGGATCACTTGAGCCCAGGAGTTTGAGGCTGCAGCGAGCTATGATTGTGCCACTGCACTCCAGCCTGGGCAACAGGGTGAGACCCAGTCTCAAACAAACAAAACAAAATCAAGTGAAACACTGTATATAATTATCCTGAGACAGAGAATAATCTTCACTGTTTATTTCAGAGTATTTTATAAACCGTTACCTGAAAAAATGGGCTGAAACTTAAACACTTCTATATTCTCAAGTTCTGATATTGCATTTCTTTGAATCAAATATGTCATTTAGCAAAATTTTCCGAGGCGATTCTCAACAAAGTGGTTGTGTTAGAAGTATGTATGTTTGTAGCCTTCCCTTTAGAAGGGTTCTGGATTGTTGGGATGTATTTCTATGTAGTTTGATTTGGTTACTTATGAGAAGCATGAAATCTTTTCAAATATTTACAACTCATGCTGTGCAGAATGCAACTGTGAAGTGCCGAGCAAACGACCTCATGTAGTGAAACCCTTCCTTGACTCAATAGCCAGGCATGGTGGCACACGTCTGTAATCCCAGCTACTCACGGGGCCGAGGCACAAGAATTGCTTGAACTCAGGAGGTGGAGGTTGCAGTGATTTGAGATTGTGCCACTGCACTCCAGCCTGAGTGACGGAGTGAGACTCTGTCTCAAAAAACAAACAAACAAACAAAAAATCCCCAAAAATAAAAAAATACAAAGTCACACTGTAATCTCTAGCACGGCATTATACCACATGTAGGTTTAATAACCTGTTCAGGGGAAACAGATGTCAAACTTTGAGGTTGGGCATGGTGGCTCACACCTGTAATCCCAGCAATTTGGGAGGCCAAGGCAGGAGGATTTCTTGAAGCCAGGTGTTCCAGACCAGCCTGGGCAACACAGTGAGACCCCGTCTCTAAAACAAAATACAAAAATCAGCCAGGCATGGAGCACATGCCTGTAGTCCATGACTCAGGAATCTAAGGCGGGAGGATTGCTTAAGCCCAGTAGTTTGAGGCTGCAGTGAGCCATGATCACACCACTGAACTCTAGCCTGGGTGACAAAGCAAGACCTCTGTGGAGTCCTAATTAGGGAAAAGGAATCAAGCTGGCAGGACCAGGGGAAAGCAAAAAGAAGAAGCAGATAAGCTATCAGTCTGCCTTTCTTCATGGTCCAGGACACGTAGCCCTCCTGTGCAAGTAACTCACAATCTCCCCGCACCCAACTATCAGACACCTGCAAGTTAGCTCACCGCAACCTTGGTGTTATCACTACTGCACAAAGCCTTCCTCGGCATACAGCATACACACTATTCTACACAATCCCCAGCAAGCCTTTGTCTCTTGGAAGTCATTGGCTCCTTTGTGCTGGCCTGCCTGTTGCTCTCTTGCTGTGTATTTTCATACTTTCTCTAATAAATTTGCCTTTCTTTACCTACAACTGTCTTGGTAAACAAATTCTTCTTAACACCCACACCACCAGCTCAATAGTTGCTACTCACTGGTGACAAGCCCACTTCAAAAAATAAAATAAAATCAACTTCTACATTAAATGCGCTGGGAGTGAGACCTGTGAGATTCCATCATGGGTCCTTTGTGGACTACACATGCTCTCTTATGCTAAAATGTCTCCCCTCTCGCCACATCACTGGCACACTTTGTGTCCTGCCTCAGCCTCCCCAAGTGCTGGGATTACAGGTGTGAGCCACCACACCCAGCCTAAAAGTTTGACATCTGTTTTCCCTGAGCAGGTTATTAAACCTACGTGTGATATGACGTGGTGCTATAGATTTCAGTGTGACTTCATGGTTTTTTTTTTTTGTACTTAAACCTACTTGAGGCCTCAATGCTTTCTTTGTTTTAACCTGTATAAAAAACTGACATAAATAGGTAAATAGGGCACGTTAATTGTAGAAAAAACACTGTGCATGTGTGTGTGTGCACGCATGAGTAAATGAATATCACTTCCAATTAAACCACTCAGAGTGTCATTGTAGTCTTTCAGTGTGTATCTTTCCTGCCACACACACACACACCCACACATACCCCCCTAGGTAGCAGGTACAAAATAGTATAGAATATGAATTCATGAATTGATTCATGAATATAATATGATTCATGAATTCATATTCTATACCATATTGTACCTGCTACTTTTTGTAATCTGCTTTTCCCTCCTCATATCTTTCTGAGTCAACTAATATCTTTTCTAATTTCCCAAAGTAGTAACATGTAAAATGAAATCTTTCACAAACATTACTTTTTATTACATTCCCTCGCTTTTCATTCTAGAGTATCAGCTTTTTATAGAGAACTATTGAAGACATAATGCCTAAGAAAAATGAATTCCTGTCAAGTGCTGGAATTTGAGGCATAGTGAGATGCATATTTTGAGTGCTTCTAAGTGCTATATTCATATCATTCAAGCATAAGTTTAGCTCTGCCATATTGTGAATAGCAATAACAATATCACTGAATAGGAAAAGTAGGACTAGAAGAGACCATTTAAAAATTCCAAATGTAATGTTTCAATATATCCTAAAAGACAGCTGTTCTTAACCACAGCAATGAGACCTGGGAAGCTTTACTCCCAAAATGAGAAAAACCCCATGATTTAATACCTTGAACATATTCCAACAACCTACTGAAGATCAATTTCATTAATTTCATCTAATTTCATTTTATATTTTGATCTTGTGTTAAGACAGTTGACAACCAATTTCTTTCCCCTTTTTAACTGAAAATATCATACTTTGAAATAGTCCAATCTAGGCTGGCAAAAACATATATATATATAAAACATACTATCTATCTATCTATCTAAATATATTTGAGACAGTGTCTCACTTTGTTGCCTAGGCTGGAGTACAGTGGCATAATCTCGGCTCACTGCAACCTCTGCCTCCTGGGTTCAAACAATCCTCCCATCTCAGCCTCCTGAGTAGCTGGGACTACAGGTGCACGCCACCATGCCTGGCTAATTTTTGTATTTTTTGGTAGATGGGGTTTCACCATGCTGATCAGGCTGGTCTCAAACTCCTGACCTCTAGTGATCCACCCTTCTTGGCCTCTCAACGTGCTGGGATTACACGCATGAGACACCATGCCTGGCTGAGGCTGCCAAATATTAATGTTCAGATCTCTTTAGAACGATATAGTAAGTTCCATGGTGGCAGAAATGATGTCTACC
The DNA here is from genome assembly GCF_003255815.1 of Theropithecus gelada. NCBI lineage: Eukaryota > Metazoa > Chordata > Mammalia > Primates > Cercopithecidae > Theropithecus > Theropithecus gelada. The sequence goes on from NC_037677.1 coordinate 17,848,094, forward strand.
TCTAGCGTCTAGCACAGTACCTTGCAAAAACAATAGGTGCGCGATACATATTTATAGACTTTTACCAAGTGACAATATGTTTGGAAGCAATTAATAACTATAATTGAATAAAGAATTAATATTTGTATTCAAAAACAAAGTATCATCTAAACATTAATTTCATTTTTACCTTTATGTTTTAGAAATGACATTGCTATACAAACATGCACATGCACCCACCCCCAACACACACACCAGGGTTTCTCAGCCTCACTACTAGTAACATTCTCTGTTGTGTGGGACAATTCCAATAGCACCTCTCTTCTCCAAATTGTGATGATGAAAAACATTTCCAGGCCAGGTACAGTGGCTCACGTGGGTAATCCCAGCATTTTGGGAGGCCAAGGCAGGAGGATCACTGGAGCCCAGGAGTTCGAGATCATCCTGGGTGACATGGTGAAACCCTGTCTCTACCAAAAAATACAAAAATTAGCTGGGCGTGATGGTGTGCGCCTGTAATCCCAGCTACTCGGGAGGCTGAGGTGGGGGGGAATCACTTGAGCCCAGGAGATTGAGGCTGCAGTAAGCCATGATTGTGTCACTACACTCTAGCCTGGGTGATAGAGTGAGACCCTGTCTCAAAATAAAAGTTTGCAGACATTGCCAAATATCCTCTGGGTGGGAGTGGGGGAAAGAGGATTGCTCCTAGTTGAGAAATACACACACATACACACACATACACACACACACACACACGATGTCAAAACTCTTAAGAAACAATTATAAGAATTCTTTAAAAAGACATGTCATTCAAATCAATTCAAAGGAGAGACTGGTTTAAGAAGAAGGAATACTGGCAGGGCGTGGAGGCTCACGCCTCTAATCCTAGCACTTTGAGAGGCTGAGATGGGCGGATCACTTGAGCACAGGAGTTTGAGACCAGTCTGGGCAACATGGTCTCTACAAAAAATACAAAAATTATCCAGGTGTGGCGGTGCATGCTGGTAGTCTCAGCTACTTGGGAGGCTGAGGCAAGAGGATTGCTTGAGCCCATGAACATGAGGCTGCAATGAGCTATGATTGGACCACTGCACTCTAGCCTGGGTGACAAAGCAAGACTGTCAAAAAAAAAATAAAAAATAAAAAAAAGGAAAATGCAGAAAATGCAATTTGCAGAAAAATGGTTGGTTATCTTGGTATTAACTGAGTTCTGGAAAAAAAGAAGCACTAATACCATGTAAAAAACACCCCCTTTGAAATGGTCTTCCATTCATTTTATTCAGCCTGTTATTTATCTACTCCAATTTTAAGAAAAACACCATCTGAAATCAAATTGGCACCAATATCCTAGTGATTAAAATAGATTATATTTAAATTCCTTCAAATTAAGATTCCTTAAAAATTAGTGGCATTCTTATTTTCTTAACTATGCAGCATTAATTCTCAATAACCAGTATAGGGACTATTCTGGCTCTCCTGATGACAAGCTTTATGATATTGGGCAAGTGGTTTATCCACTTAGGGCCTCCATTTCTTCATCTGCAAAATGGAGATAATGTGAGTATCTACTCCCAGATGTGCTGTCAGATTAGAAATAATTACCACAAGTAAAGTGCTTAGAACAGCAACTGACACTCAGAAAACACCCAATGAATGCTAACGCTGGTTATTTATTTATTTAGAGACAGGGGTCTCACTGTGTTGTTCAGGCTGGACTTGAACCCCTGGGCTCAAGTGATCCTCAGCCTCCCGAGTGGTAGGACTACAGGGCTGCACCACCACGCCCGGCTGACGGTTGTTATTCACATTTGCCAATTTGCAACCAGTTTTTCACATCAGATAATCCATTCTTCTTCTTCCTTGCCATACATCATTTTTGGCTAATTAATTCCACTGAATTGTACTAAGCAAAGTAAGCAAATTTCAAGAAGAGCTTATATAAAATATAATTGAGACACAGCTGTCTCACTATTTTATTAATGCTAATATTCTTCTCTATAACTATGAATAGAAACATAAAGAATTCTTTTAAAAATGTTTTTAATTTTTAATTTTAATTTTTAGAGACAAGGTCTCACTCTGTCACTCAGGCTGGAGAACATTGGTGCAATTCTAGCTCACTGTAGCCTCAAACTCCTGGGCCCAAGTGACCCTCCTACCTCAGCCTCCTGCGTAGCTAGGACTACAAGCACATGCCATCATGCACAATTAATTAAAAAAAATTTTTTTTGTAGAGATGGGGTCTCACTATGTTGCCCAAGGGGATCTTGAACTCCTAGTCTCAAGTGATCCTCCTGTCTTGGCCTCCCAAAGTGTTGGGATTATAGGTGTGTACCATCATGCCCAGCCCAAGAATTCTTGAGAAAAGAACAACAGTGACTTTAATAAATTCTGAATATTTTTCCTCAAGTTAAAAGTTGATTTTAAATTCATTTTTCAGGTACGATTTTTTTTCTATGTAAATCAAGTCAACAGGAATAATGAGTACTTACATAGACAGCATTTACTCTCTGCCAGGCACTGCTCAAAGCAAATTATTTAATCCTCAAATAACCCTGTAAGACAGGTAATTTTATTATTTCTGTTTTAAAGATGAGGAGCTGTGGCCAGAGAGGTTGCATAACTTGCTCAAGGACATTCAGCTAGTAAGTGGTAAAATTTAGATAAGAGCCATAGTCTGGCTCCAGAGTTTGTGTGCATAAGATTATATGATTGTGAAACAATAGCTAGATCAAAAACACAGACATTGGGCTAAAACCTTTAATAAATTCTCAATATTATTCCTCAAGTTAAAAATCCATTTTAAATTTATTTTTCAGGTACTTTTTTTTTTTCCTATGTAAATCAAGTCAACAACGGAATAACGAGTACTTACACAGATGCCATTTACTCTCTGCTTGGAGAGTAAATGCTGGAGTTTTCTTTTTTTTGAGATGGAGTCTCACTCTGTTGCCCAGGCTGGGGTGCAGTGGCACAATCTTGGCTCACTGCAACCTCCGCCTACCAGGTTCAAGCAATTTCCTTCCTCAGTCTCTTGAGTATCCAGGATTATAGGCACCCGTCACCATACCTGGCTAATTTTTGTATTTTTAGTAGAGACAGGGTTTTACCCTGCTGCCCAGACTGGTCTCAAACTCCTGAGCTGAAGCGATCTGCTCACCTTGGCTTCCCAGAGTGCTGGGATTACAGACGTGAGCCACCACATGTGGCCCAGCTCCAGAATTTCTGCTTGCTTCTTTTAAATTATCTCAATCTCTTTGTTAAATTAATCTGATAGAATTCTGAATCCCTTCTCTGGGTTACCTTGAATTTCTTTGAGTTTCCTCAAAACAGCTATTTTGAATTCTTTGTCTGGAAGGTCATATATCTCTGTTTCTCCAGGATTGGCCCCTGGTGTCTTATTTCATTCACTTGGTGAGGTCCTATTTTCCTGGATTGTCTTAACACTTTTAGACGTTTGTTTGTGTCTGGGCATTGCAGAATTAGGTATTTATTGCAGTCTTCACTGTCTGAGCTTGCTTGTACCCGTGCTTCTTGGGAAGGCTTTCCAGATAACTGAAAGAACTTGGGTGCTGTGATCTAAGCCGTATCTGCTTTAGGGACAATCTAAATTCAGCAACACTATGATTCTTACAGATTGGTAGAGTTACTACCTGATGCTCTTGGATAAGACTGGGGAGATTTCTCTGGACTACCAGGCAGAGACTCTTGTTCTCTCCCTTTACTTTCTCCCAAACAAGTAGAGTGTCTTTCTATTCTGAGCCATCTGAAGCTTGGGATGGAGTAATATAAGCACCTCTGTGGCCATCTGGTATGACTGTGCTGGGTCAGAGCTGAAGACAGCACAGCACGGAGTCTTTCCTAAGGCCTGCTGTAACCACTCCCTGGCTATGGCCTATGTTCACTCACAGCCTGGGGCTCTACAATCAGCATGCGGGAAAGCCAACCAGGCCTGTGTCCTTCCCTTCAGAGTGGCGAGTTCCCCCCGTCCCCAGGCAGGTCCAGATGCCATCCAGGAGCTAAGGACTACAGTCAAAAACCTCAGAAGTCTACCTGGTGTTCTACTGTATTGCAACTGAACTGACACTTAAACCACAAGATGCTGTCCTTCCCACTCCTCCCTCCCCTTTGCAATGGGAGGAGCCTCACCCCATGGCCAATGCCACCACAGGCCCACAAGGAGTACTGCCAGACTACTGCTGATGTTCCCTTATGGTCCAACGGCTCTTCAATCAGCGCATGGTGAATGCTGCCTGGCCTCGGACTCAACCTTCAGACCAGTGAGCTCCTGTCTGGCCCCAGGCAGGTCCGGAAATGCTGTCCAAGAGGCAAGTTCTGGAATCAGGGACTCCAGGAGACTGCTTGTTGCTCTATCCCCCTGCAGCCAACCTGGTACCTAAGGTGCAAGACAAAGTCCTCTTTACTTTCCCCTCTGCTTCTCTAAAGCAGAAGGAGTCTCACCTCATAGCCATCACAGCTAGGAATGTGCTGAGCTTCACCTGAAGCCAGCAAGTCTCAGAGTCCCACCAAAGGCCCCTGACATACTGTTATAGTACATAGCTAGTGAGGCATGAGCAGAGCAGGAGAGGGCACTCCCCTGATAGGAATGTCAGATGACTATCAGGTGTTGGGAGGCAGTTGTCACACTGTCTCTCTAAAACGGTAATCGGTCACAGCCAGCACCAGGGAAAGGCAGTCTCCCAATAGATAGAAACACTTGAAACTGGTGATCAGCAGCTTCCCAATAAGATCTCAGGAGTTCGGTGAGTGTGCTCAACCATGCACATTAAGAGGCAAAATATCAGAGATGAACTGGTATATGACTTTCCAGGGACATTCCACTAGTAAGGGAAGAATGTCTCAGGTGAGCATGTGTACAACTCCACTACACACTGCACATGCTCACTTCCCAAGTGCTTGGAGGCCACTGCACAAAAGGAAGAATAAGGGGAGAAGGGACGTAAGACCCCAGAAGTACGCCAGTGTATAAAACCCCAAGTCAAAAGATCGAACTGTGCACTTGTCTTTCGAGTTGCCTGCCTGGCCCTCTTTCAAGTGTATTCCTTCCTTTTGTTCCGGCTCTAAAGCCTTTTCAAAAACTTTCACTCCTGCTCTAAAACTTGCCCCAGTGTCTCCTTCTGCCTTCTGCCCCTCAGTCAAATTCTTTCTTTTGGCCGGGTGTGGTGGCTCACACCTGTAATCCCAGCACTTTGGGAGGCCAAGGCAGGTGGATCACTTGAGGTCAGGAGTTTGAGATCAGCCTGGCCAACATGGTGAAACCCCGTTTCTATTAAAAATACAAAAATTAGCCAGGCATGGTGATGGGTGCCTCCCAGCTACTTGGGAGGCTGAGGCAGGAGAATTGCTTGAACCCGGGAAGCAGACGTTGCAGGGAGCCAAGATCGTGCCACTGTACTACAGCCTGGGTGACAGAGTAAAACTCTATCTCCAAAAAAAAAAAAAAAAATTCTAATTCTTTCTTCTGAGGAGACAAGAACTGAGGCTGCTGCAGACCCATAAGGATTTGCCCCCAGTAACACAATGTGGTGCCATGACTGGGATACATTCTGCTACCAACATATTTTGGTGCCAATTGATTCTGATAGCTTCCACTGCTCACATACTTTGGTGCTGCATGACTCAGATACTTTCCCTTGTGGTCAGACATCTCTATGCCCTGCCTTCTCTGCCTGGAGGCATCCAACCCCTGTACACAATTTTCTTCTTCCTTTCTCTCTCCTGCTTACTAACCAAACCCCAGAATAATTCCTCTCGGCCATATGTGACTGTTCCCCCGGGGTTGATCGCTCAGCTCACCCTGATTGTGGCTCGCAGGGGTGGGAAGGACCTTGAGGTTCATGCTGAGGCACTAATGGCTTTCCTGGACGGGGGCTCACAAGAGTGGTAGGGCTAAAGCCTAAAACTGTGCAATGTCGGGTTTCCTCTTCTTTTTCAGCTAAAATTGACCAAGAACCCACACTGCCTGTTCTTCTGTTTTTTTCTGTGTGTGTGTGTGTGTTTTGAAATGGCCTTGTGCACCTGCTGGACCATCTGCCTTGGGGGCAAGTCTGCCTCTTTGCTTTTACTTCACATGCCACATGACTTCTTAAACACACATTCCCTATTATTTGTGTGTCCTGGCTTTTACTGTGTTTGCATGGCAGCAAAGACACGAGCTCCCCTGCAGATATCCCCTGAGATTTATACTTGTTTAAACCCTACCAGCTTCCATGACTCTAACCCTGCCCCTGTCTGCTGGCACATGGTCAGGACAGACACTAACTGGAACTCCAGCTCTGCCAGCTCCTTGACTTACCACACGCTTTTTGTTCCTGTTATGCCCCAGGGCCAAGTTTTCCAGTGGGTTTTGAAGTAGTTTGTCTACCTGCATAGGGCCTCACTCTGACGCTTGAAGGATCCCACCTACTGGCTTTTTTGAGTTAGCACTCTTTTGGGAGGAGTGGATATTCTTCTTTTGCCATTTGCAAGTTCTTACCCCAAGTCCCAAGTCCTCCGGAGGTTACTACTTTACATCAAGAGGGCAAATAAAGGGGGCCAGGCTCACACCTGTAATCCCAGCACTTTGGGAGGCTGAGGCAGGCGGATCACGAGGTCAAGAGTTCGAGACCAGCCTGGCCAACATGGTGAAACCCTATCTCTACTAAAAATACAAAAATTAGCCACGTCTAGTGGTGCACACCTGTAATTCCAGCTACTTGGGAGGCTGAAGAAGAAGAATTGCTTGAACCCCGGAGGCGGAGGTTGCAGTGAGCCAAGATTGCACCACTGTATTCCAGTCTGGGCGACAGAGCAAGACTGTCTCAAAACAAAACAAAACAACAAAACAAGAGGGCAAATAAATATTAGGTCTGCTATTTTTGCAAGCATATGAAGGCTTTCCATGAGTATTCCTCTCACTTCCTCCCACTTCCTCCTGTAACTTCCATTTCTCTAATTACTTCTATACCCTTCTCAACATGCTTCAAGGTCATATTTAAAAAGGAGTCAGGAGGGAAGAACATGGGAAATGGGAATCTGAGAAAAGAGATAATCACTTTTTTTGCTAGAATGCTCCAAATGCGAGTCACTATAAGGTCATGGAGACAAGGACACAGGCCAGTGAAAGGCTGCAGGGGCAAGAGCCCCATAGGACAGAGATGAAGATTGGTCCCAGGCTAACAGATTACTATTAGAATAGAGATTAAAGCAAGGTTAGGGTTACATGGCAAGATCGGTTATTCCAGAACCCCAAGGATGAACAGGGGGCCTACGGTTCACTCTAGTATCTCCTCTCTTCTCAAGTAGGTAACTGTGACAAGATGGAACCAAGGCTACTTGGTAGGACCGGTTCATTCTGGAACCCTAAGGACCATGGGGGATGCCTCATTCAGGACAATAGGAAAGTAGAGGAAAAGCCTTCTTTTTCCTTTTTCCCTTTTTTTCTCTCTTCACAAATGGGTAATTGCGTCTCCATGCCACAAGACACACCCCTTAGATGCATCCCCCAAACTGGGAAAAGTTTGATTCCCACCAACCTTGACACAAAAAAATAGTTTTCCTTTGCAATACTGTTGGGCCTAAAAAGGAACTGGGAGGAAATTACAAAAGCCAGCCTTGGAACCAGTGACCCTGTGCATGAGGGTCTAAAATTGAACTGGAAGGAAATTACAAATGTTAGCCTTGGAACTAGTGACCTTGTGCAGAAAGGCCTCAGATTAGCCATCTCAGTCTTTTATAACTGAGAGTAGAACAAGGAGAATAGGTCTAAGGCAAAGGAGAAATGCAGGGATCAGAGGCAGGCTCAACGACTGGTTGCTTTATAAGCTCTTCCAGCTCCCTCCAGGTTGCTACCATCATGGTGGGAAGCCAGGCCACTGGAAGGCAAACTGCCCAATGGGACAAATGGGAAAAAGCTGCACATGGCATGCCCCCTCTGCCACATGCTCAGCCAGTGTAATGGGATGGCCCTGAGAGCCAAAGGGCCTTGGGACAGGATCCCAAACCTTGATGGCCTTGAGCTAAAGGGACTCTTTCCTCTAGCTGGCTTCCAAATCAGACATAGTCATCAACAGAACAAAGCCAAGGGCAACTCTGGAGATGGCAAGTAAAATTAAAAATTTCCCTTTTGGGTTCAAGAGCTGCCTACTCTGTGCTAATCTCCTTCTCTGAGCAACTTTCCTCCAAATCCTGTTGGGTAATAGGGACAAATGATTCCTCCTCCCTCCAAAAGAAAAGATTCACACCCTTCATATTACTTAAAGAACCAATTACCGGCCGGGTGCGGTGGCTCAAGCCTGTAATCTTAGCACTTTGGGAGGCCAAGGCAGGCGGATCACGAGGTCAGGAGATCGAGACCATCCTGGCTAACACGGTGAAACCCCATCTCTACTAAAAAATACAAACAACTAGCCGGGCGAGGTGGCGGGCGCCTGTAGTCCCAGCTACTCGGGAGGCTGAGGCAGGAGAATGGTGTAAACCCGGGAGGCGGAGCTTGCAGTGAGCTGAGATCCGGCCACTGCACTCCAGCCTGGGCGACAGAGCGAGACTCCGTGTCAAAACAAAAAAAAAGAACCAATTACCATTTTCCCACCAGTCCCTGGAAATGTCTAACGTTTCCTACCCCACACCTCACTGGGGCAAAAATATACTTTCCAAGATGGTGCTTGCTTAATATTTACCTGACCTCTGAATTCATCTTTCTTTCTAATAGCTCTATTTCTTCTGGTAAAGCTAACTGAAGCTTTAACCAATAACTTCTACCTGGACAGTCCTACCTCAGGGGTTTAGAAACAGCCCACACTTCTTTGGACACACCCTAGGAAGAAATCTAACTGAGCAATCTCTTGAGAAAGAGTGAGTGCTACAGTATGTAGATAATCTCTTTATTTGCTCCCCCTTCACAGGACTCATAGCAACATGCAGTACAAGTAATAATTTTCTAAAAGATGGAAAATTACTTGTCTAATACAAAAGTTGTAAAGGTAAGTTATAAATTATTCTGGTAAGGAACGTTAAAAAGAAAAGAGATTTTGTCTGAGAAAGGATCTCATGTGGTAAATTCTTGTCCTAAAGTAAAATAACTGGTTGTTTGCCGGGCACAGTGGCTTAAGCCTGTAATCCCAGCACTTTGGGAGGCCGAGACGGGCGGATCACGAGGTCAGGAGATCGAGACCATCCTGCCTAACATGGTGAAACCCCGTCTCTACTAAAAAATACAAAAAACTAGCCAGGCGTGGTGGCGGGCGCCTATAGTCCCAGCTGCTCGGGAGGCTGAGGCAGGAGAATGGTCTAAACCCAGGAGGTGGAGCTTGCAGTGAGCTGAGATCCAGCCACTGCACTCCAGCCTAGGTGACAGAGCGAGACTCTGTCTCAAAAAAAAAAAAATAAATAAAATAAATAAATAAATAAAATAAAAATAACTGGTTGTTCAATGTTGGTGAGGTATGGTGGCTCACACCTGTAATCTCAGCACTTTGAGAGGCTGAGGCTGATGGATTACCTGAGGCCAAGAGTTCGAGACCAGCCTGGCCAACATGGTGAAACCCTGTCTCTACTAAAAATACAAAAAATTGTTTTAAGTTAGATAGGATAAAGCTAATGGTTTGAGCAAGTTGTGGAAGGTTTGTGAAAGATTAATCTTGTAAAAGAAGTTCTGTGTGTGAATACATTAGTTAAAATTAAAGGGGCATTATTCAATTTATTCCTAAATTGAATATTGGAATAAAGACACAACACAGTTTTCTTAGAGTATTATTCTGCTCTTTAACAGAACATTCTAAAGGGTTATAAAAAGTTTATAAAAATTTTTACCTTAGTTTGGCACAGTAGCTCATGCTTGTAATCCCAGCACTTTGGGAGGCCAAAGCAGGTGGATCACCTGAGGTTGGGAGTTTGAGACCAGCCTGTCCAACATGGCGAAATCCCATCTCTATCCAAAATCCAAAAATTAGCTGGGTGTGGTGGCACGTGCCTGTAATCCCAACTACTCAGGAGGCTGAGGCGGGAGAATCGCTTGAACCCAGGAGGCGGAAGTTGCAGTAAGCCAAGATCACACCACTGCACTGCAGCCTGGGCCACAGAGTGAGACTCTGTCTCAAAAACAAAACAAACAAACAACAACAACAAAAATTTTACCTTATGGTTAAACTGATTAAGGTTGAACAGACTGGGAGGCCGAGGTGGGTGGATCACAAGACCAAGAGATCGAGACCAGCCTGGCTAACATAGTGGAATCCCATCTATTAAAAATACAAAAAATTAGTTGGGCATGGTGGCATGTGCCTGTAATCCCAGCTACTCAGGAGGCTGACGCAGGAGAATCACTTGAACCCAGGAGGTGGAGGTTGAGCACAACTTGCTCGTACTTTTAGCTTTATATCTATTCCTACTTGAACCCAGGAGGCAGAGGTTGCAGTGAGCTGAGATCATGCCAGCCTGGGCGAAAGACCGAGACTCAGTCTCAAAAAAAGATCAAAAACAGAAAAAAAAGGCCCAGCACAGTGGCTCACGCCTGTAATCCCAGCACTTTGGGAGGCCGAGGCCAGCGGATCATGAGGTCAGGAGTTCGAGACCAGCCTGACCAATATGGTGACACCCCGTCTCTACTAAAAATACAAAAATTAGCCAGGCATGGTGGCATGTGCCTGTAGTCCAAGCTACTTGGGAGGATGATGCAGAAGAATCACTTGAACCCGGGAGGCAGAGGTTGCAGTGAGTCAAGATAGCCCTACTGCACTCCAGCCTGGGTGACAGAGCAAGACTCCATCTCAAAAAGAAAAAATAAATTGAATAGATTTGTCTATAAGGTTTAGTTAAGAGTTGGGTTTGCCATGAATAGTGCACTAATGCTAAGGTAACATCTGGCTTTCTTTGGACTGTATTTATGTAAATGTGTTATCGGTATGTGTTTTAAAATTATGCAAAACTCCTATAATTCTAATATAACGTATTATACATTAGGCTGGGCATGGTGGCTCACGCCTGTAATCTCAGCACTCTGGGAGGCCGAGGCAGGTGGATCACCTGAGGTCAGGAGCTCGAGACCAGCCTGACCAATATGATGAAACTCCATCTCTACTAAAAATATAAAAATCAGCCGGGTATGGTGGCATTTGCCTGTAATCCCAGCTACTCGGGAGGCTGAGACAGGAGAATCACTGTAACCCGGGAGGCAAAGGTTGCAGTGAGCTGAGATTGCACCATTGCACTCCAGCCTGGGCAACAAGGGCAGAACTCTGTCTCAAAAAAAAAAAAAATAAATAAAATTACTTAGTATACATTATCCATAATAACTCTATAATTGTTATGTTAAATTATTGTGTGCCACAGAGGTAATAAATTTCCTTGTCAATTTTGTCTTTGTCTGTGGCTACCCTAAAACTTTTTGTCATGCACAATTGTTGTCTTGTTTTAAACCTCTTTAAAAGGTGATTTTATAAACAGATCTAGGACTCTAACAGGTGCTCTTAAATGCAGGTTTCTGATAACTTTGGAGATTGTGACATTAGAATAAAGGAAAAAACTCTCAGGACTCTCCTGGAGAGCTAACATGTTCATTAATATCAAGCATAATGAGTTAACTGCATGGACTAAACTAATAGAAGACTGAAATAATCCTCATGACTTTTCGCTTAACACATTGCTAATCCTTTGTCAAAGTCAAGAAAACTTTTCTTTGAGCTATGTACAGTTTTTAACAACCGAGTAAAGTATATACCTGTGTATTAGCTTGCTTTCATTCTGTTATAAAGAACTACCTGAGACTGGGTAATTTATGAAAAAAAAGAAATTTAATTGACTCATAGTTTCACAGGCTCAATAGGAAGCATGACTGGGAGGCCTCAGGAAACTTAAAATCATGGTGGAAGGTGAAGGGGAAGCAAAGACCTCCTTCACGTGGTGGCAGGAGAGAGAGTAAGCGAAGAGGGAAATGCCACATACTTTCGAACAACCAGATCTCATGAGAACTCACTAACATGAAAAGAGCAACGTGAAGTCCACCCTCATGATTCGGTCACCTCCTACCAGACCCCTCCCCCAACACTGGCAATTACAATTCCAGATGAGAAATCTGAGTGGGGACATAGAGCCATAACATATCATTTTACCCCTGGCCCCTCTTAAATCACATGTCCTTCTCACATTTCAAAACCAATCATGTGGCCAACATGGTGAAACCCTGTCTCTATTAAAAATACAAAAATTAGCTGGGCATGGTGGTGGCTACCTGTAATCCTAGCTACTTGGGAGGACGAGACAGGAGAATTGCTTGAACCCAGGAGGCAGGGGTTGCAGTGAGCCAAGATTGCACCACTGCACTTCAGTTGGGTGACAGACCGTGACTCTGTCTAAACAATAAAACCAAAAGCAATCATGCCTTCCCAATAGTCCCCCAAAGTCTTAACTCATTCCAGCATGAACTCAAAAGTCCAAGTCCAAAGTATCATCTGAGACAAGGCAAGTCTCTTCCACCTATGAGCCTGTAAAATAAAAAATAAAAAACAAGTTAGTTACTTTCAAGATACAAAGGAGGTACAGTCATTGGGTAAATGCCCCTCTTCCAAAAGGGAGAAATTGGCCAAAATAAAAGGGCTACAGGCCCTTTGCAAGTCCAAAATCCAGCAGGACAGTCATTAAATCTTAAAGCTCCAATATAATCTCCTTTGACTCCATGTCTCACATCCAGGGCATGCTGATGGAAGGGGTAGGCTCCCAAGGTCTTGGGCAGGTCCACCCCTGAGGCTCTGCAGGGTACAGTCCCACTGGCTGCTTTTAAAGGTTGGCATTGAGTGCCTGCAGCTTTTCCAGGTACATGATGCAAGCTGACAGTGGATCTACCATTCTGGGGTCTGGGGGAGGGTGGCCCTCTTCTCACAGCTCCACAAGGCAGTGGCCCAGTGGGGACTCTGTTTGGGGGCTCCAACCCATTTCTTCTCCAACTGCCCTAGCAGAGGTTCTGCATGAGGGCTCTGCTCCTGCAGTAGAGTTCTGTGTGCACATCCAGGCATTTCCACATATCCTCTGAAATCTAGGAGGATGTTCCCAAATCTCAACTCTTGCCTTCTGTGCACCTGCAGGTCCAACACCACGTAAAAGCTGCCAAGTCTTGGGGCCTGCACTCTCTGAAGCAATGGCCTGAGCTGTACCTTAGCCCCTTTTAGCCACAGCTGGAGCTGGAGCAGCTGGGATGCAGGGTGCCATGTTCTGAGACTGCACAGAGAAGCAGGGCCCTGGGTCTGGCCAACAAAACCATTTTCCCCTCCTAGGCCTCCAGGCCTGTAATGGGAGGGGCTACCACGAACGTTTCTGACATGCCCTTGAGATATTTTCCCCATTGTCTTGGCTATTAATATTTGGCTCCTCTTTACTTATGCAGATTTTTGCAGCCAGCTTGAATTTCTCCCCAGAAAATGTTTTTTTTTTTTTTTTTCTTTTCTTTTCTACCACATGGTCAGGCTGCAAATTTTCCAAACTTTTATCCTCTGCTTCCCTTTTAAACATAAGTTCAAATTTCAAACCATCTCTTTGTGAATGCATATGACTCTATGCTGTTAGGAGCAGCCAGGCTAATCTTGAATCCTTGGCTGTTTAGAAATTTCTTCCGCCAGATACCCTAAATCATCTCTCTCAAGTTCAAAGTTCCACAGATTCCTAGTGCAGGATCACAATGCCACCAGTCTCTTTGCTAAAGCACAACAGTGACTTTTGCTCCAGTTCCCAATAAGTTCCTCATCGCTATCTGAGACCGCCTCAACCTAGATTTCACTGTCCACATCACCATCAGCATTTTGATCACAACCAATCAACAAGTCTCTAGGGAGGTCCAAACTTTCCCTCATCTTCCTGTCTTCTTCTGAGCCCTCTGAACCCCTCCAACTTCTGTCTGTTACCTAGTTCCAAAGTGACTTCCATATTTTCAGGTATCTTTATAGCAATACAGTACTCCTGTTACCAATTTTCTGTATCCGTTTTCACACTGCTATAAAAAACTACCTGAGACTGGGTAATTTATGCAAAAAGGAGGTTTAATTGACTCACAGTTCCACAAGCTTAACAGGAAGCAAAACTGCGAGCCTCCGGAAACTATGGCAGCAGGCAAAGGGGAAGGAAGGACCTTCTTCACATGGTGGCAGGAGAGACAGAGCATGAAGGGAGAAGTGCCACATACTTATAAACAACCACATCTCATGAGAATTCACTATCACAAGAAAAACAAGAGGAAGTCTACCTCCATGATTCAATCACCTCCTACCAGGCTCCTCCCCCACCACATAGAGATTACAATTCAAATGAGATTTGCGTGGGAACACAGAGCCAAACCATATCAACCTATAAACAATATTTGGAACATAGTTGTTTCTCTGCATCTGATTTCTTCAGAATTTGGAAACTATTTGTGAGTATTCTTAATTTATGGGAATATAGTTATTTGCATAAGTGCAATAAGAATCTGTTCTCTTTTGCAACAGGACACAATTGGAGAAACTGGTTATTTTACCAAAGCTTTGACTGGAAAGGCATGCTTTCCATAAAAGCCCCTTGGGAAAACGGTCCTCATACCTTGTCTACACAGTCCCTGTTCAAGGTTCCTGACCTGTGGTAAGTAAAGAATGTCACTTTCTAACAGGCCCAGGAAACCAATTTATCTTGGGACCTCAAGAGAACAAAAATATACCCAGCTCATACAGGTATTTGATGGCACCAACAAATGGCTTGGCTTAAGGCTTTAAAAAGAGTGTTATCTGAGATTCCTTATGGAATAAAGTTCCATCAAAGCTAATTTTAAAAGGAGCCTATATGGCAAATAACTACTCTTGCTGTACCTTATACAAACACTTAGGTTAAGTATAATAAGACTAAAGCATATTTTGCAAACAAGTCAGTCCTATCATGATTTGTTTTTAATAAAATTGAGGACTAGAGAGAGAAAAATTGTTTTGAGAACTATGGTATAGCTATTATTAGATTCTAGTTTCATCAGTTGTTTTTGTATTTTTGTCTGCAATTTAGACTAACCCTGCTTATTCCTGTGAACCAAGCAGTCATCTGGCTGCAGCTCAGAATTAGCGAGGAGGATGAGTAATATAAAAATCTGGATCAATATTCTAATTTTGGGCACATATTAGAATTGGGTGGCAACCACATGCATCCAAGTCTTAGAGTAGGCATGGCTATATCCACCAGCTACTTGAGCATTTTGACAGCTTCAAGAATTTTTGGACCTATCCTCACTCCTTTATTTCATGTTAACATTCTTTTAAATCTAACAACTTGATTTGTCTCCTTGCCTTCAGGCCATCAAGCTACAGATGATCTTCAGTGAGAGATACCCTCCTCTCAATATTCAAGAGTCACCCTTCTGCGGGGGACCCCTAGACTGCCCATCAGTGAGACATGACAGAGGTGAAATTCTGCCTTTGTCTCCCTTGGGACCTGGCTGGATACCACTTTCACCAACCCACAGAGCCACCCTGCCATGACAACTAGCAAGAGGCTAAGACCCACAGAACCACCACCACCCTCTGTCAGCAGAAAGTAGTTACAGAAGACTGCCCTTCATCCATTTCCCCCAAAGAATTGGGGTCTTGGACTCTTGAGGGGGGAAATATTACAGCAGGTAGCTAGTCAGGCATGAGCAGAGCAGGAAAGGGCTCCCCCAACAACAGGAATTTCAGGCGACTATCAGGTGATGGTCAGGCAGTTGTTATACTGTCTCTCTAATTAATAATTGGTTGTAGCTGGTGCCAGAAAAAGGCAGTCTCCAAACAGACAGAAACACCTGAAATGGGTGATCAGCAGCTTCCCTATAAGTCTCAGGAGTTGGGTGAGTGGGCTCAAGCATGCACATTAAGAGGCAAAATGGCGGAGTTTAACTGGTACACAAACTTCCAGGGACATCCCACTGGCAAGGGAAGAATGCCTCAAGTGAGCATGTGTGCAACTCCAATAAACACACTGCACATGTGAACAGCCCACCCTAAGGGAAGACTCAGGGCAGGAGGAACGCAAGATCCCAGAAGTCTGCCAACATATAAAACCCCAAGTCAAAAAAGGTCAAACTGCACACTTACCTTTCAAGTCGTCGGCTTGGCGCTCTTCCAAGTATACTTTCCTTCCTTTTGTTCCTGCTCTAAAGCTTCTTAATAAACTTTCACTCCTGCTCTAAAACTTCCCTCAGTGTCTCCTGCCTTCAGCACCTCAGCTGAATTATTTCTTCTGAGGAGAACTGAGGTTGCTGCAGACCCATGTGGATTCGCCACTGGTAACAATACTACCTGGGTATCACTGCTGTTTATTCTTTCTACTTTTATATGTCTCAAAAGGTTTTTATTTCACCTTCCTTTATGAAAGACATTCTCACTAGATATAGATTTCTAGGTTGGCTGTATGTTACTTTCATTGCTTTAAAGATATTGATTTACTCTTTTCTGATTTGCATTATTTGCAGTAAAAAGTCTATGTACTTAATGTGTCTTTTTTTCCTGCCTGCTTTTAAGATTTTTCTTTTTACCACTAGTTTTAAGCAATTTGGTTAATGTCTTGGTAAATTTAATCATGTTTTACGTTCTTCCAGCTCACTTAAGTATTTGGCTCTTGCGGGTATATAATTTTCATCAAATATAAAAATTTTGGGTCATTATTTATTTATTTTTTTGAGATGGAGTCTCGCTCTGTCACCCAGGCTGGAGTGCAGTGGTGTGATCTCCACTCACTGCAAGCTCCACCTCCCAGGTTCACGCCATTCTCCTGCCTCAGCCTCCCCAGTAGCTGGGACTACAGGCGCCTGCCACCGTGCCTGGCTAATTTTTGTATTTTTTTTTAGTAGAGACGGGGTTTCACCGTGTTAGCCAGGATGGTCTCGATCTCCTGACCTTGTGATCCGCCCGTCTTGGCCTCCCAAAGTGCAGGGATTACAGGCGTGAGCCACTGCACCCAGCCTGGTCATTATCTTTAAACAGTCCTTCTGCTTCTACCTCCCACCTCATATTTCTCTCCTTCTGGGACTCTATTTACAAGTATATTATACCACTTTATATTTCCATATAGCCATTAAACTCTGTTCATTTTAATTTCCAATCTTTCTTCTGTGTTTCATTTTGGATCGTTTTTATTGCTGTGTGTTCAAATTCACTAATTTTTTTTCCTTGTGGTTTCTAGTTTTCTGTTAATATCATCCAGTGTATATTTTTGTGTTTGTCATATTTAGAAGTTCAACATAGGTTATTATCTTCTGTGTATCTCTTTGTCATGGTTCTTTAACTGTTTTAATGTCTTTGTTTATTAACTTTATCATATGTGTCATTTCAAGATTTATTTCTATTGACAGACTTTTCTTCTATGTATTTTACTGTTTGCATTTTCCCCTCCATGAGCTACAACCTAGACACTCTCTAGACAGTAAGCTGGGACAAAGATAGGGCTCACCTCATTTGTTTTCCTTCTCCTAGGAAATACTGTCCTGAGCTTCCTGTTGTCCAATGTCTGGAAACCAGTGTTTCATGTATTTTTATCCAGTTTCCTGGTTAAGGTAGGAAGGTATTTCCAATTCTTATTGTTCCATCGTGGCTGGAAGTAGAAACTACTTAAGTTTTTTGATCCTACTGAATGACCTTCCATATAGTCTGATGTCTAGTAATAAGGTAATGCACTATAATTAAAGTAATGCACTCAGTGGATTAGCCATTGTGTGTCAGTGGCATCTCGTTTTATGTGATGAAAAAGGATTTCATATCTCTTGAAGGTTTTTAAAGGACCATTCTCTTCAATTGTGTTTTTCTCCCAAGTTTTTATTTTAAAAATTATGAAGCTTATCTAAAATTTGAGAAAACTGAACAATGAACATATATAAGCCTTTCATCTAGATTAATCAATTGTTAATATTTTGCCACGGATGCTTTATTTCTCTTCTTATATTTTTCAACCAATTAAAAGTAAGTTCTGGCCGGGTGCAGTGGCTCATACCTATAATCCCAGCACTTTGGGAGGCCAAGGTGGGCGGATCACCTGAGGTTGGGAGTTGGAGACCAGCCTGAACCAACATGGCAAAACCTCGTCTCTAGTAACAATACAAAAAAATAGCTGGGCATGGTGGCACATGCCTGTAATCCCAGCTACTCGGGAGGCTGAGGCAGGAGAATCGCTTGAACTCGGGAGGCAGAGGTTGTGGTGAGCCAAGATCGTGCCATTGCACTCCAGCCTGGGCAATAAGAGCAAAACTCTGTCTCAAAAAAAGAAAAAAAAAAAGTAAGTTCCACACCTAAATATTCATCCTGCATCTCCCAAGAAGAGGGAATTCTCTTATATAACCACAACAGCATTGTTCTACCTAACAAATGTAATTGACATAATAATAGTAATATATGGCCCATATTCAGATTTCTCCAATTATCCTTAAAGCTTTTCTTTTTCTAGATTCACAATCCAATCAAGAATATGATTGGTAATTATGTCTCATTAATCTCTTTTTAACCACAACAATCTCTGCGATGGTCTAAATGTTTATCATCCCTCAAAATTCATAAGCAGAAATCCTAAACCCCAAGGTGAACCCTCATATATCAAATTAGAGACCTTGTAAAATGTGCCCACGGGAGCTCGTTGGCCCTTTCCACCATATGAGGACACAACTGAAGGTGCCATCCATGAATCAGAAAGTGGGTTCTTAACATACACTGAATCTGCTGGCATCTTCTTTAAAACATTGGTAATTTCATTTTCATTTTTAGAGATGGGGTGAAGTAACATGCTCATAGGTCATTGCAGCCTCAAACTCCTGGGCTTAAGCAATCTTTCTACCTCAGCCTCCTGAGTAGCTGTGACTACAAGCATGGGCCACCATTCCCTGCTATCTGCTGGGAACTTGATCTTGGACTTCTCAGACTCCAGAACTGTGATAAATAAATTTCTCTTGTTGGTAAGCCACCTAGTTTATGGTATTTTGTTATAAAAGCCTGAACAGACTATGAAAATCCCCCTGACTTTTTTTTTTTTTTTTCTTCTTTTTTGAGACAGAGTCTTACTTGCTCTGTCACCCATGCTGGAGTGCAGCGGTACCATCTTAGCTCACTGCAACCTCTGCCTCCTGGGTTCAAGCCATTCTCCTGCCTTAGCCTCCCAAGGAGCTGGGATTACAGGCATGCGCCACCACACACGGCTAATTTTTGTATTTTCAGTAGAGACAGGGTTTCACCATGTTGGCCAGGCTGGTCTTGAACTCTTGACCTTAAGTGATCTGCCCCCTCGGCTGGGATTACAGGCATGAGCCACCGTGCCTGACCACCCTCCCCCTGCCTTTTTTGTCTTTTATAATATTGATAGTTTTGAGGATCTCAGGCCAACTATCTGATTTTATTTAGATTTTTATTTTTCTTTAAAAATTAAACAAAATTTTGTTTTGTAGAGACAGGATTTTGCTATGTTGCTCAGGTTGGTCTTGAACTCCTGGGCTCAAACAATCTCCTCGCATTGGCCTCTAAAAGTGTTGGCATTACAGGCATGAGCCATTGTACCTGGCCTAATTTAGATGTTAAAGGATTGTGACAGTGTTAGTAAATGTTATGACAATTTCAGAAAGAGAAACTCCTAAATCATTTTGGACTATTATTCATCCTGTCACTTTGAAGACTATGCTAAATTTTGAATATGAATAAGTCTCATTTTAAGAATACCCTAAAATTGCTTAATGACTCAAGTGTGCTATCATATAATAGAACTTAAAAGTAGAAAACATCTAATACTGCATTTTCTTCCTAGTGAAGGGAGAAACAGTTGAGACATTTTAGCTCTATTTTGTTTTGTCATTTTTGTTTTATGATTGCAGGATTACTTAAAAAGGTGGATAGCTGAGCATGGTGGCTCACGCTATAATCCCAGCATTTTGGGAGGACAAGTAGGGAGGATCACTTGAACCCAGGAGTTTGAGACCAGTCTGTGCAAGGTAGTGAGACTCCGTCTCTACAAACATTTTTTTTTTTTTTTTTTTTTGAGACGGAGTCTTGCTCTGTCGCCCAGGCTGGAGTGAAGTGGCGTGATCTCGGCTCACTGCAAGCTCCACCTCCCGGGTTCACGCCATTCTCCTGCCTCAGCCTCCTGAGTAGCTGGGACTACAGGCGCCCGTCACCGCACCCGGCTAATTTTTTGTATTTTTAGTAGAGACGGGGTTTCACCGTGTTAGCCAGGATGGTCTCGATCTCCTGACCTTGTGATCCGCTCGCCTCGGCCTCCCAAAGTGCAGGGATTACAGGCGTGAGCCACCGCACCTGGCCTCTACAAACATTTTTAAAAAATTAGCCAGTTGTGGTGGCATGAGCCTGTACTCTCAGCTACTTAGGAGGCTGAGGTGGGATGATCACTCAAGCCTGGAAGGTTGAGGCTGCAGTGAGCTGTGATCTTGCCACCGCACTCCAGCCTGGGTGACAGAGTGAAAAGAAAAAAGAAATAAAAAGGGGGCCTAAATTTTTACAGCAGGATTTTTGTGTGGTGTATATAGAAAGTCAATTTTTTAATGTGTTCAGCAGCTGAAATGGTTGTATGCTTCCCCATGTGAAATGGAACAGAAAAACACTTGTTGTTTTAGAACACCAGAATATGCATGAGACAGAAATGCATTTTTCCTGATGAAAACAACTTCATTTCACTTCCGGAATTTCAAAACTACCATCTGGTAGTCAACCCTGTTTTTCCACCAGATGGCAATAACCCATAATGGGTGAGCAGGATGAATGGAATGTACACAAAACAGTGCAGGGTGTGAGCATTAAAAGGGCTGTGAATGTGAAATGTGGTAATTTAGGAAAAATGATGAGTCCCAGGAGAAGAGGATAAATAATGGATTGCTAAATCTGGCACCCTTGGAGCTAACAACATCCATCATAAAAGCGGTCACATCATTTAAGAGCAAACTTTAAAAGCAAAAAGTGTTCCAGTATTTGTTTGTTTTTTTTTTCTGGTTTGTTTTCAGAATCACATATTACAGAACAGCTGATAGAGTGGAAAAATTGTTGATATTTAAGTAGAATCTGTACTAAAAACATATTGTATGTTCCTAACAGCAGTGATAAAGTCAGAGAGATTATTTTAGGAAAAAGGAGGGTACCGGAAGAACTGCTGATGAAATCTGCAGGCCACTTCTCTTCCCCTCCACCATGACTTCAAGAATCCTGCTGACACTTCACACTTCTCTTCCCAAGTCTGTTTAACTGGGTATACCTATTTGGTTTGGATTTTAGGTGGCATAACACAACCCAACCCAATGCTATTCAAACTCATGTAAATAACTGACAGTGGGTTACAGTCCCAAATTATGATACGATTTTCTTTTTTGACAGGTTTTATGTAAAAAGACTTTTGCCCGCTATTAAATATCTATCATTTTCTCTTGCTCTGGGTTCTTTTTCTGAGAACCAGACATACCTCTGATAAAGGCCATGCTGTTCTTTTTGGAGACTAAATTATACCATATTTATCATTATTTTTACCACTTTCCTTTCTTTCTTTTTGAAAAATAACAACATGGGCCTGGCTCATGCCTACAGTCCCAGCACTTTGGGAGGCTGAAGTGGATGGATCACCTGAGCTCTGAAGTTCGAGACCAGCCTGGGTAACGTGGTGAAACCCCGGCTCTACAAAAATTACAAAATTATCCAGGCATGGTGGCACATGCCTGTAGTCCCAGCTACTTGGAGGCCGAGGCAAGAGGATTGCTTGAGCCCAGGGGGCAGGGTTTGCAGTGAGCCAAGATCTTGCCATTTCACTCCAGCCTGAGCAACAGGGCAAGACCCTGGATCTTGTGTCAAAAAAAAAAAAAAAAAAAAAAAGGAAAGGAAAAAATAAAAATAACATGGAGAAATCTCGTGCCTACTAAAAATACATAATTAGCTGCGCGTGGTGGTGCATACCTGTAATTCCAGCTACTCAGGAGGCTGAGGCAGGAGAATCGCTTGAACCTGGAAGGTAGAGGTTGCGGTGAGCTGAGATTGCGCCATTGCACTCCAGCCTGGACAACAAGAGTGAAACTCTGTCTCAAAAAAAAAAAAAAAAAAGAAAAAGAAAAGAAAAGAAAAGTTCCAGCCTGTCAGATAAAGACCAGAATTTTAAATAGACTGGAAAGAATCTAAAACAAAGGTGGTTTTTAGGGCACATGCTTACACAATTTCACAGGAGACAGGACCATTTCCTTTTGTTTTGGTAAGTACATCAATGATCTATCTACTATAGGCGAAGATGTACATAAAACAAACAAACAAAAAAGAGATGAGATCTAGGCAATTCAGGTTTCCTTAGAAAATGTATTTTTTAAGGGTGCTCTAATGAAAAATGTTAAGCTCTTCTCTCTTTCTAACATTTTTATGTTCACTGTAAATTTCCTAAGGAATCAATATAAAACTCCTGAAAATATGGAAAAGTAAAAAGAAGACATCAGTCTAAAGAGAACTAATATTAACATTTTTGGCTGGGTGCAGTGGCTCATGCCTGTAATCCCAGCACTTTGGGAGGTCTAGGTGGGTGGGTCACTTGAGGTCGGGAGATTGAGACCAGCCTGACCAATGTGGAGAAACCCTGTTTCTACTAAAAATACAAAAAAAGTAGCGGGCCATGGTGGCACATGCCTGTAATTCCAGCTACTAGGGAGGCTGAGGCAGGAGAATCACTTGAACTCGGGAGGTGAAGGTTGCAGTGAGCTGAGATTGCACCACTGCACTCTAGCCTCAGCAACAAGAGCGAAACTCTGTCTTAAAAAAAAAAAAATTAACATTTTTAGTGTATTTTCTTTCATAGTTACTTTTTCTAAAAATAATTGTTTTCTTCATCTTTAAAAAAATCTGTTTATTTTCACAGGTGTTTCATAGTGTTCATGACCTCATTTCTCACATTACATGATAACATAAGTCTTTTTCTAGGTGATTAGAAACACTTCCTAAAACAATTTTAATTGCTTCACGTTTCAGTATAGTGAGCCATACTTTAACATATCACACACTTATTTAGTTTTTCTTTTTGCTATTACAAATAGTAGCACTGTGATGTATACTTTAGTGTATACAAAATATTTTCCATATTTAGGCTTGTATAGGATGGATCCCTAAGAGTGAAATTACTAGTTCAAAAAGCATAAACATTTTTAATACTTTGACTTTTATTTGTATCATTGCCAATTTTTTGTTTTTTTAAAACAGAGCTGAGTCCATTTACCCTGCTCCTAGCAATGTGCAAGAAAGCAGCTTTCACACTGATGCCATTACTGTATTGTCATAAAAAACAACCAACCAAACACTTTGGGTCTCTCATTAGTGTTTTAATTTGCATATCTTTGATTACTAGTGAGATGGAACCTTTTCCCACTTTTTGTTAAACAACTGAATTTCCTCTTTTGTGAATTGTCTACTATGTCCTTTGTCTGTTCATCTCTTGGGGTCTTTGTTATCCCTATTTACATAGAGAACTGACAAGCACTGCCCAGAGAAAGGCCTTCTGTATGCAACACCATGGAATTTATCCTCTTTTAAGTTATTCCAGACTAAGCATTCAAACAGCAATGTGAAGGGAAAGCCAGAAAGAGCAAAAAGATCAGCGATATATTTTTCTGTGCTATTCAAATGAAAAAAGGTTCATCTTACCGTAGAAAAATGGCTCTGTTCCTTTACTAACCCAGTACTCATTTTAATACTGTGTTTTGGAAGTTTTGATCACTTTTCAAAGAATTCATTGTATATTATATAACACCGGGAGTACATCTCACCATGACTCACTGCAAAGCTATGATGGTTACACAAAGTGTTGCCATGCCAGGCTCATCTTTTAAAATGATTTAATCAGATGTGATTTTAATTTAATTTAACTTGATGGAGTGTCATACTTTATTCTGTAGCCACTTCCTGAAAGGTTGGCACTTCCATGTACAGCTTTTCTTCTGAATACAATTAGAGCAAGTACAAGGAGGGGATATAAATACAGACTCTTGGTTGGGTGCAGTGGCTTATACCTGTAATCCCAGCACTTTGGGAGGCTGAGGCGGGAGGATCCCTTGAGGTCAGGAGTTCGACGTCAGCCTGGGTAACATAGTGAGACCCTGTATCTATTGAAAAAAGTAACAAATAAATAAATACAGGCTCCTGGCTTTGAAGTGAAGGTAGTTCAGCTGAATTGTTCTCACACTCTGTACTGCAATGTCCTGTCCCAGGCTTCATGACATGCCTGCCATTGGCAATGGCAGGGCTTCAAGCCAGTAAATAAGGCCAGGAGTGGTGGCTCATGCCTGTAATCCCAGCACTTGGGGAGCCTGAGGTGAGAGGACACTTAAGACCAAGAGTGTGAGACCAGCCTCACCAATGCAGTGACAGTGGAAAAAAAAAAAAAAAAGACCTTTAAATTAGTCTAAGGCTGCCTTTGTTCCACTTGGGCAATTATGGAACCTTCCTAAACTTCCTTATCTGAAAAGTGGGGATAGTAACAGTTCTTCTTGCTATCCAAGATACATTTTAAACATTATAAGAGAAAAATATTTTGAGGATGAAAACATGAGTGTTAAGTATTACTATATTACAATGAATGTTATTTTAAAACATAAGAACCAAAAATGACTTCATCAAATATCTTAAGGTAATAAACAGAATCAAGGCCTATTACGACTGAATAGGATCTGAGAATCAGCCAAGCCAATCCTCTCATTTGACAGAGGACAAACTGAGGTCATACGAGGTAATATCCAAGATAAGACTTATCCAAGATGGCGCTGCTAATGACAGAGCTATGATGCTAACTGGGGAGTTCCATTAAGAAATCCCCTCAATAAATCTTTCTACTGCTTCTTTCCCCATCCAGTGGGTAGAATGTTATTACTAAGCACAATCAAGTAAGGAAGTCCATATTATCTCCTTATCATCTTTAATAGAAACTGTTTTTGGCTAATGCCTGTAATCCCAGCACTTTGGGAGGCCAAGGCGGGTGGATCACTTGAGGTCAGGAGTTTGAGATCAGCCTGGCCAACATGGTGAAAACTTTGTCTCTACCAAAACAATACAAAAAATTAGCCAGGCATGGTGGCAGATGCCTGTAATCCCAGCTACTCGGGAGGCTGAGGCAGAAGAATCACTTGAACCTGGGAGGCAGAGTTTGCAGTGAGCCGAGATCATGCCACTACACTCCAGCCTGGGCAACAAGAGCCAAACTCCATCTCAAAAAAACAAAACAACAACAACAAAAAAACTGTTTTCAGAACTCCTTTTTTATTTTATACCTATAGTGAAAATAACTACTATTTTATTTAAAAATAAATAAAGTTTTCTGACAACAGAATGTGAATTTGTGTAAACTAAAAACATCATATGTCTAAAAGTTTAAAAAACAAATATCAAAGAGCAGATTTTAATCAAACTGAAGCCTCTTTTGAGTCATACTAGCAATGCAGTCTCATTCTGTATCAGCCAGTGGGGTACTGCAAACATAGAGGAGAACGAAGGTCAGCGAGATGAAGTGGAACCAGTTTGACCGAGAATATGCAGTCTTGTTTCAACAGACGGATTAATATGAGAAGAAATAAATTTGTTAGCCACTAAGAAGGAGGGCTCCAGAAGCTTTGTGATTTCAGAGAAGCATATCACAAAGGGGAATCTACCCCTCTTTTCAGTTAACCATTGAAGTGAAGGCATGGGAAACTCTACAGAAATAATATGGATTTGCAACAAGGAAATTCAATATCAACACTTTGAAGAATCTTATTCATAAAAGACTGGGAAAGCAGGCAGCAACTTGCTTTATTTGTGTGAAGCCATGGGAAACTATTTTTATTTTTATTTATGTAGAGATGGGTCTCACTATGTTGCCCAGGCTTATCTTGAACTCCTGGCCTCAAGAGAACCCTCATTGCCTTGGCTTCCCAAAATGCTAGGATTACAGGCGTGAGCTATTGTGCCTGGCTGGAAACTGTATTAGTAGACACTTTCAATTGGTTAAGAGCTGAAAGACATAATTAAAAGTAGTGCTAGAGAAGCCACATGCTCGGATGGAGAGCCACCACAATTTGTCTGTCAAACTCGAGGAAGACAGTTTTTGATTTTCCCTTTCCCCCAATTTCTTTAACTATTACACAACTTCTGCTGTCTTTCATATATTTCCCCCAAGATGAAATAGGATTTCATATATATTTAAATTATCTCTTATTCTACACACACACAGACACACACACACACACACAAACGCACATAAAATAGAAAGTTAATCAAACAGAAAAAAATGGTCAGAAAGTTCTACACGGCAAGGACTTTTCTGGTGCTTTTTTTTTTTTTTTTTTTTTGAGACAGGATCTTGCTCTTTAGCCTAGGCTGGAGTGCAGTGGCACAACATTGGCTTACTGCAACCTCTGTCTCCTGGGCTCAAGCAATTCTTGTCCCTCAGTCTCCCCAGTAGCTGGGATTACAGGCAGGTGCCAACACACCTGGCAATTTTTTTTTTTTAGTTGAGATGGGGTTTCACCATGTTGGCTAGGCTGGTCTCGAACTCCTGCCCTTAAATGATCCACCTGCCTTGGCCTCCCAAAGTGCTGGGATTACAGGCATTAGCCACTGTGCCCAGCTATTCTAGTGCTCTTTCTTTTCTTTTTTTTTTTTTTTTTTGAGACAGAGTTTCGCTCTTGTTGCCCAGACTGGAGTGCAATGCCACAATCTCAGTTCACCTCAACATTCGCCTCCCAGGTTCAAGTGATTCTCCTGCCTCAGCCTCTCAAGTAGCTGGGATTACAGGTACGTGATACCATGCCCGGCTAATTCTGTATTTTTAGTAGAGGTGGGGTTTTTCCATATTGGTCAGGCTGGTCTCCCAACCTCAGGTGATCTGCCCACCTCGGCCTCCCAAAGTGTAGGGATTACAGGTGTGAGCCTGGCTCTAGTGCTTTTTCTAAGTAGCCATGTTATTTGCCTGTTTCTCTTTCTTTTGTTAAAATAAATCTTTTGGACTTAGCACTTCGTGGATAGTGAATAGATGTTTCAGAGTCAGAGGACAGTTCACTTTGATTTCACAGATTTTATAGAATATGCAAAGCACAGAGGCTTTACCATACCTATAGATTTAAACTTGGTAGTCCTGACAATTCTAGAATCTGTGATGTTATACCAGGAAATGAAAGCTAAAACTATCTCATTTTAGCCATTAATTTTAATCTTTTCTCTCACTAACCTTCAAACAAAACCAGTAAGGTGGTGAAAAAAACTGTTCAAAGCTTTAAACCTTCCCACTGACCTTACACCCCAAAGATCAAAGTGAAGACTATGCTGTGATTTGCTTAACAGACAAAAAGATGAGATATCAAGGCTCTGCATTAGTCACGAAGTGAAAATTTGTCTCAAAATCAATCAAAATAGACTTGGCAGGAATATTGAATGAAGCCAACATTTTGCTCTTGTGAAAGTGTCACAGATCACATAGTGGCTGCATTTTATATCTCATAGAATGGTGCCTCCAGCAATGTGAGTGAGAGCACTGGTATTTTCCTGACTCATAAGGACAGGAGTGTGCCGCCCACTGAATCACCCTCCTCATTTCCGGGGGTGCCTGGGTGTTCCAAGACACTCATGGAGATTAAATTATGGTTGCCATGACAGCTCCCTAAATGCTGTCATGATAATATCAACAGCTATAGTATGAGTGTTCCCTGAATGTTGACTTATTTTCCCTTCCAAAACCTCAATAATTTTCATAATCAAAGTTCTTCAATAACTATGCTAATCTAAGGAATCAGGAAAAATCCTTTTTGTTTTCTTAATTAGATAGGTTGCCATATTAAGATACAGCTCATCTCTTTCCATAAGATATATTCTTTTGAGTGAATGGTAATTGATATATGATGTTGTTTACTGTATTTTTAGAAGGTAGAATGAATAATATCAAAGTTGGAATAAACATGGAAAGTTCTCACAATTTTTTATAGTTATGGAAGCTTGTATTTGAGGACAAAAATCTGAATTTTTTAAGCATTAGCTGGCATCCTGTGATAGAGGGGGCTGGTTTTATGTGTGCCAGTGATTATGCAAATTACCATATGTGAGAACCTGCCTAGGTAAGAGGATGTTCTGTCCCCCTCTCTCTTCCATTCCAATGATTTGAGACATCAGTGAGTAGAGGCAAGGGAAGAAGTTCCTCGCAAACCTGTATTTTTATTTTTAAAAATCTCACTGTTGGGAGGTTGCAATATCTTTTAGGAGCATTACCTTAAAATGTCCAGTACTGAAGGTCACTAGGAGACGTCATAACGAACACCACAAAACGTTCAATTACCTTGATGCTTATTGAATCTTCACTGAATGTTTTGAAACTGTGCAACTCTTGAGCCTTCCTTGGTGCTTTCTGATACAGTGTTCTCCTCTTTTCATTTCACTGTCTCTTAGGATGTTGGCTATTACTTTTTTTACTGAGATGTTCCTGGACTCCTTCTAATTTTAGTTGCACAAACATCAAAGACCTATTATGTTCCCAAACTGTTCCCGGTTAGGAAAGCAGTTAATCAAGTGTATTAGTCAGGGTCTTGTCAGAGAGAAGTCCACTCAAATGAATTTAATGGAAACAGACTTAAAGATAGGCTATTCACAAAGGCGAGTGTAGGTTAAGGGAACCTTTAAGAGAAGGTGAGTTGGGGAGCATTATAGAGCCTGGAGGGAGCAGGAACCATCTTTATCATTTATTGATATGATATGCCATACGCCAAGTTTTGCTCCTGAAACTATTTTCCATGAAATCCCCTTGTGATCTCTTTCTAAAACGAGAACAAGGGCCTATTGCAAAAAGGAAAGTGTGCCTTGATAGGAATGTGCTGATATATATTATCTCCTTTTATCCTCCCACCCACCTCAATATACCAAGCCTATGGATTTTAATGCTATAATTTGTTTGGATGTTTTTATCTACTGTACCAGATTATATAAATTTACATAAAGTTTTCTCCACCAATGTACTTGCTGTTCGATACTTGCTAGAACCTCCAGTGCAACTGAGTAGGAGTGGCAAAAGCAGGAATTTTTCCCTTGTTCTCAATATTAGGGAAGCACTTTTATTTTTGAATCAAGAAATATTATTTATATCTTAGCTGTGTTTCATATAGGAATACAGTATGTCCGAATGTGACAAATAGTAAATGTTTTTCATGCAGTCTAAATGATCTCAAATAATAAATTATTTATTGCTGATTTTTATTAATTTTAGGGTCATTCCCTTAGTGCCTATATCTAAGTGAAACTAAAATGAGTGGATATTTAATTTACAGGATAACAGCAGAACAAATTATCAATTAAAATATATCTAAATTATTGATTGGCTGATTACACATTTTAAATTTGAAGACCAATTACTACATTTTCTTCTATTATGCAGCCAGGGGTACATAATTTTGGAAAAAATCTCTAGGTGGCAATCTATTAGCCCTTTACTATGCTGAAGTCAAAAGAAAATATAGAGATGAATCTCTAAGCATTTTATTTGGGAATCACAGAATTGCAATTCAGAGCATACACACAGATCGCAGAGGTTTTCCAGAGGACCAATGGACAATCCCAAAGCCAATTTTAGGTTAAAAAAAAACCTTTAAATTAGAATTTGGTTTCGGGAAAGTGGCAAAGATGTTAAAAGGCTTAAAATATTTAATCAAAGTAGAATTACATGCCATTGAGAAATAATAGCCATTTATTTAATCAGAGTGATAAATAAAAGACTTCAAAAGCAAATACAAGAAGTAACATAGGCCAGGCATGGTGGGTCATGCCTGTAATCCCGCACTTTGGGAGGCTGAGGAAGGCAGATGGCTTGAGCTCAGGAATTTGAGACCAGCCTTTGCAACATGGCAAAACCTCATCTCTACAAAAAATACAAAACTCAGCTGAGTGTGGTGGCATGTACCTATAGTTCCCAGCTACTTGGGAGGCTGAGGTGGAGGATTGCTTGAGCCTGGGAAGTCGAGGCTGCTGTGAACCAAGATCATGCTACTGCACTTTAGCCTGGGCAACAGACAAGATCCTGCCTCAAAAATAAATAAAACTGGCCAGGTGTGGTAGCTCATACCTGAAATCCCAGCACTTTGGGAGGCTGAGGTGGGTGAATCACCGAGGTCAGGAGTTTGAGACCAGCCTGGCCAACATGGTGAAACCCTGTCTCTACTAAAAATACAAAAATTAGCTGGGCATGGTGGCACGTGCCTGTAATCTTGGCTACTTGGGAGGCTGAGGCAGGAGAATTGCTTGAACCCAGGAAGCAGAGGCTGCAGTGAGCCAAGATCATGCCACTGCACTCCAGCCTGGGCGACAGAGCGAGACTCTATCTCAAAAAAATAAAATAATAATAATAATAATAATAAACTAACCAACCAAACAAATCCAAAATCAAAACTCCGTTGAGACAGAGAGAAAAGAAAAAAAACAAACTTGGCTCTGTATTGAGATAACTTTTTCCAAGTAGTCAAAAACCTAATAAAAACAGGAAAAGCACAAGAAACTACCTTAAAATATAACTTATCTGTTTTTTTAGGCTGATTATTCAAAAGGTAAAGAGAAACCTCTGGTGGCTGGGTGTGGTGGCTCAGGCCTGAAATCCTAGCACTTTGAGAGGCCAAGGCAGGCAGGTCACTTGAGTTAAGGAGTTTGAGACCAGCCTGGTCAGCATAGTGAAACCCCATCTCTATTAGCTGGGTGTGGTGGCTCGTGCCTGTAATCCCAGCTACTTGGGAGCCTGAAGCACGAGAATTGCTTGAACCCAGGAGGCTGAGGTTGTAGTGAGCCAAAAAGGCACCAGTGCACTCCAGCCTGGGCAACAGAATGCAACACTGTCTCCGAAACAAAACAAAACAAAATGAAACACTCTGTCTCAAAAAAAAAAAAAAAGAAAGAAAAGAAAAAGAAAAAAAAAAGAAAAACCTCTTTTAGCATGACTGTTTCTTTTTATAGGATGCCTGTTTGAATTACCTGGAAGTCAAACTTCATGAAAAGGTACTAACATTTGGCTAAACACTGGAAGAGTATGTGACTAAGGTTATGAATATACATCACATTATAGAAGAGTAATGTAAACAAGAAACCTGTACCTTGAGCAGGAGGATGTACGGCTTGTAAATTTGCCT
The DNA here is from genome assembly GCF_003255815.1 of Theropithecus gelada. Classification (NCBI taxonomy): domain Eukaryota; kingdom Metazoa; phylum Chordata; class Mammalia; order Primates; family Cercopithecidae; genus Theropithecus; species Theropithecus gelada. Next base: position 17,879,163 of record NC_037677.1, read on the forward strand.
GGTTACACAGAACAACTTTGATGCACCAAGAAAAGCCAAGAGTACAGAATCAAGTTATACCAGAGGAAGCATTGTTCTCTCAGGCCTTGAAGACAAACACGTATCAGGACACAACAGCACAGTCAGAATTGAGGAAAAAAAAAAAAAAAAGCTACAGAAATTGGCAAAAAGGTCGAGAAAGAAAGCCACTGAGATATTACACAGAGCTAGTCATTATCTTATTTTTCTGTTAAAGAAAAATCTTTAAAAGTTAAATTGTTGTGCTTGGTATACAGGGAACAATGGATACTGCATTGCACTCTCATCTGTACATTTATTTTTAGGTGAAACTCATACTTTTATGATCTTAAAGCAGCTAGCAAGGACAAATATAATCCTGTCTGGCCAGCAAATCAAGCCACTCCATACCCCAAATGTGTGCTAACAATTTTGAAGACATTTTCATTTTTATTTTATCAACAAACTTAAAATTAGCTTATTATCCAAGATTTACTTAAGTCCTGTGAACTAAAAAAATTTTTTTAGTTACTGTATTTTTGATAAAATATTTGATAAAATATTAGATTTGAGCACTTAATTTTTCCTTTTAAGTCAAATAATTAGGGTTCTTTTATATATTTTATTAGAAAATAATCTTAAGTCAAGTAATTAGAGCTCTTTTATATATTTTGGTAGAAAATGATCATATGCATATAGAAATAAAAAACCCATAAAAACATACAAACAAAAACAAAGACCATATAATTTTTTGTTTGGGTTTGTTTTGTTTTTGAGACTGGGTCTTGCTCTGTTGCCCAGGCTGCAGTGCAGTGGTACAAATATAGCTCACTCTAGCCTTGACATTCTGGGCTCAAATGATCCTCTTGCCTTACTCTCCCATGTAGCTGGGACTACAGGCGTGCACCATACCCAGCTTTTTTTTTTTTGGAGAGACGAGGTCTCACTGTGTTGCCTAGACTGGCATATAGTTTTTATTAAAAGTTTATTCTTGAGTAAAGCACAGTAACATAAACTTACTGGTTTATAAGAAGACAATTAGATTCAAACCATATTTCTGACAAGATAAGGGTAAACTTTAAGTGTTTTATTTTATTTTTTTTTTTGAGACAGAATCTCACGCTGTCACCCAGGCTGGAGTGCAGCAGCACCATCTCAGTTCACTGCAACCTCTGCCTCCTGGGCTCAAGCTATCCTCCCACCTCAGGCCCCTAGGTAGCTGGGACTACAGGTAAGTGCCACCAAACTTGGCTAATTTTGTTTTTTTGTTTTTTTGTTTTTTTTGTAGAGACAGGGCCATGTTGCCCCAGGCTACTCTTGAACTTCTGACCTCAAATGATCCACCTGCCTCGGCTTCCAAAAGTGCTAGGATTACAGGCATGAGCCACTGTGCCTGGCCTTTGTTTCTTTAATCTTAAAAAGGCTGGGAAACAAATTTTGGGTAAAGCAGTTTGAGTCATTACCAATATACTGGATTGGACAAAAAATGACTAACTGTGAAAAATGTGACAATTATGTGAGGAGCCCCAAAAGATAAGAGTTATTATTGTTATATTTATTTATTTTTGAGACACGGTCTTGCAACAGAAAAAAATCTGTTGCCAGGGCTGGAGAGCAACAGTGTGATCACTACTCACAGCAGCCTCAACCTTCTGGGCTCAAGTGATCCTCCTACCTCAGCAACTCAGCCTCCCGAGTAGCCAGGACTATAGGCCTGTGCTACCATGCCCAGCTATTTGTTTGTTTTTCGCTTTTTGTTTTTTTTTTTGAGACGGCGTCTAGCTCTGTTGCCCAGGTTGGAGTGCAGTGGCGTGATCTTAGCTCACTGCAACCTCCGTCTCCCGGGTTCAAGCGATTCTCCTGCCTCAGCCTCCCAAGTAGCTGGGATTTTGTTTTGTTTTGTTTTTTTAAGTAGTAGAGATAAAGTCTCACTAAGTTGCCCAGGCTGGTTTCAAACTTCTGAGCTCCAATGATCCTCCCGCCTCAGACTCCCTAAGTGCTGGGATTACAGGTGTGAGTCACCACACCCTGCAAGAGCTATTCTAACAAGGTTTATACAGTATTTTCTTGATTTCTGTTACTCATGCTTGAGACTGAGTGCTGCCTTTCCTTCTAGTATAGGGAAGGTGTCTTTTACATAGAAATGTCATCTTTTGCCTTCAAGAAACAGCATTAAGGCCAGAATAACTACAGAAATACTACTAAAACTAAAGTTTTGGCTTGATGTGGTGGTTCATGCCTGTAATCCCAGCACTTTGAGGTTGAGGCAGGTATCACCTGAGGCCAGAAGTTCAAGGCCAGCCTGGCCAACACAGAGTAACCCTGTGTCTACTAATAATACAAAAATTAGCCAGGTGTGGTGGTGCATTCCTGTAATCCCAACTACTTGGGAGGCTGAGATCCAAGAATTGCTTGAATCTGGGAGGTGGAGGTTGCAGTAAGCCGAGATTGCACCACTGCATTTCAGCTTACACAATGGAGAAAGACTCCATCTCAAAAAAACCCTATAGTTTTAATAGTAACTATTAAGAATTTTTTTTTTTTTTGAGACAAGTCCCACACTGTTGCCTTGGCTGGTGTGCAGTGGCGTGATCTTGGCTTGCTGCAACCTCTGCCTCCTGGGTTCAAGCGATTCTCCTGCCTTAGCCTCCTGAGTAGCTAGTATTACGGGCGCCTACCACCACGCCTGGCTAATTTTTTGTATTTTTAGTAGAGATGGGGTTTCACTGTGCTGGCCAGGCTGTTCTCAAACTCCTGACCTCGTGATCCGCTAGCCTCGGCCTCCCAAAGTGCTGGGATTACAGGCGTGAGCCACCGCACCCAGCCAAGAATAGATTCTTATTAATCAGTATGCCAGAATAGTTGAGGAGTTTTGGAAAAAGAGAGTTTAGCATAGAGAAGGATAAAGGGGAGGAGGTGTAGGAAGGGGATGGAAAGGTTTTGGGGAAGAATCAGTTGCAGGTAGCTTTGTGACAGTACTTTGCAGTGAGGCAAGTTTTGAGTCTTGAAAGTGAGTCTTTGAGCCTCAAGATACCAATTGAGATATCTGTCCTATTTGGACTGTATGATTTCATAGACGTGGCCCTTTAGTTTAGTTTTAAGAAAAATGGACTGTTTTAATGATCCCCATAATGTCTGAACATATCAGCTGGAGTCTCAGAAGGGGAAACTATTTTGGCATGCCTTTGAACTTTGAGAGCCCATTTGTAAATACATTTAGCTGACTTGGTTTAATGCCAAATACACAAAAACTTATATATATATGTATTAGAGATGGGTCTCACTATGCTGCCCAGGCTGGTCTTGAACTCCTAGGCTCAAATGATCTGCCTGCCTCAGTCTCCTAAAGTGCTGGGATTACAGGCATGAGCCATGGCACCTGGCCACAAAAACCAATTTAAAATCTAAGTGTGCAAATGAATCAGAAAATAAAGTATGTACTCCCCAAGAGGGTTAATAAGCCTTCTTTAACAAAAGAGAGAAAAAAAATCCCTTTTAAACAGGAGTCCTCATAACCAGGAAGAAAAACATACTCATCTTAACCAAGTCTATAGCAAGGAGGCAGAAAGTTTCCCTAAACAGAAGATTTCATAACCAGTAGCGGGAAAGGATGCCTCCCAACCGATTCCCAAATAAAAGTGAACTAAACCAAAAGAAAAAATATGAGTTCGAGCCAACAGAGACTCACCATGGGGAAAAGAGGTGGCCTGTAGAAGTTTGGGGGCTCAAGAGGCCTGAATGTGGGTACTTCACACCACATTCCAGGGGTAATTCTCTAAGGTGAGTCTGCTTTGGATTCCACTTCTGACAGCAATTATGTAGAAATCAAAATATAGAGATGAATCTCTAAATTAAACATTTTATTTGGGAATCACAGAATTGGAATTTGGGGTGTATATATATATATAAATATATGTACATACGGGTGGTCTTTGGTATGTTCAAAGAACAAAAAGAAGGTTGGTAGTTTATTAGAAGGAGCAATGTTATGTATTGTTTTAAAAGAAAGTTTACTGCCACTGGAGAAGCTTTGGAGAGCTGACAAACTCTGATTGCTGGAGACAGCAGTAGGTAAAACTAGTCTATGAATCACAGTAGGTCATTTCAGCAGCTACTAGGTAAAACTAATCTTATGGTTACAGCAGGCTGTTTTAGCAGCAGGGCTTGCAGAAAATTTAATTTTTGGAGCTGGTACTATGTGCCCTGAATGGTATTTTCCCCCACTCCTGGACTCTGAGTTAGTTGGGTATAACAAGAATGTTCTAATTTGTATAATCAACTATTACAAATACTAATTCTTTTTTTTTTTTTGAAACAGGGTCTCGCTCTGTCACCCAGGCTGGAGTGCAACGGCGCCATCTTGGCTCACTGCAACCTCCGCCTCTCGAGTTCAAGCAATCCTCTTGCCTCAGCCTCCCCAGTAGCTGGGACTACAGGCGTGCACCACTATGTCCAGCTAATTTTTTGTATTTTTAGTAGAGACGGGGTTTCATCATGTTGGCCAGGGTGGTCTTGAACTCCTGACCTCAGGTGACCCACCTGCCTAAGCCTCCCAAAGTGCTGGGATTATAGGTGTGAGTCATCGTGTCAGACCACAAGTACTAATTCTTTAAGCCTGTATTTGTCTTTAATAATAGTTAAAACTGATCATATGAATTTATATAGTGAAAGCAATGAGATTTCACAAGAAAATATTAATAAATCTCCTAAAACCCCTGAAGATGTGTTATGCAAATCTGACTGCTACTGTACTCATGATAATTCTCTTAAGCCCACAAATAAATATAATCAAATACTGAAACATTATCAGACAAAATCTTTTACAGGGCATCTGTGTAACCCATGGAAACAAGAAGCAGTTGATATTACAAAGTGGGTGAGTGAACAGATACACAGAGAAACATATGCCTTTAGTGTTTTTCCCAAAATATATTTTGTTGACCTTAACTAGCAGACAAATGATCCATGAAATTCTAATTTTATTGTTTAAAATGGAGGATCCAATTTGTTAAAACTTGTTCAAGGAAGGCTTTACTAAACTTGAAGAAAAATAGAGTACTTCCGAAAATTTATATACATTTGATAAAATGTACTAAGCCTCAAAATAAATGTAGTACCTGGATTTGAAATTATTATGGTAAGAAACAGACATTATTCAATCTGAACAAAAACTCTTTTTTCAAAAGTTTGCCTCTGAGTACTAGTTTACTTGATTTTATTTATTTATTTATTTTTTTGAGACAGGGTCTCACTCTGTTACTCAGGCTGGAGTACAGTGTCACGATCTTGGCTAACTGCAACCTCCACCTCCTGGGTTCAAGTGATCCTCCCACTTCAGCCTCTGGTGTAGCTGAGAACACAGGCGCACACCACCACACCCAGCTATTTTTTTTTGTATTTTCAGTAGAAACGGGGTCTTGCCATGTTGCCCAGGTTGGTTTTGAATTCTTGAGCTCAAACAATCTGCCTGCCTCAGTCTCCCAAAGTGTTGGGATTACAGGCATGAGCCACTGCACCCAGCCTCCTTGATATGTTTATTTTAATCAGGTAAACTTTTATAGAACAGATGAAGCCTGAATGTTTTGATAACAGCAGCAGCAACAAAAAAATGCCAGAAAAATTTTAAACATTTTCACTATTTGAATAGATAAAACATTCTGAAATTTTGAATATCAAAAAGTTTAAATATGAATATAGTGAAGTCTATTTCTTATGCTTTCCATCTACTGTGTTCTCATACCTTAACAGTTACTTTGTCCTGTTTAATGCATATACAATTTAATACAATATTCTGTGCCATATTTCTGTGTTTTTCACTTAACAAAAAAATCTTGGCGAGCTTAATGTTAAAACAAAGAGCTTTCTGATTTTTTTTTTTGATTAACAGCTGCACAATGTCCAAACATATGGCTCTATCATAATTTAACTAGTATCCTGTTGATGGATACTTAGCTTGTTCCCAATCTTTTGCTATTCTCAATAATAAGAAACACCTTGTTATTTCTTATGTGTGGAAACATCTGTGGCATAAATCCCTAGAAATGAAATTCAAGGCTCCGAGTATATATGCATTTGTAATTTTAATAGATACTGCCAAATTCCTGTTTCTTTATAGCCCAGCCAAAGAGGTAATGCCAGATATAATTTTATGCTTTTTCATTTAAAAATACACAGTGAAAAGTAGGTTACTTATTAAAGAATTAGGAAGAAAGTAGGACAAGTTTATGCAAAGTACAGACTACATTTTCGCCCAAAAATACATTCAACAGGAATCTATTGTGCATCTACTTTATGCCAAGTGCTTTTAGGCACTTGGGATATACACACAAACAAATCAGACTCAAATCTCTGCCTGCGTGTGGAACTTATATTTCCATTCTACATTTTGGAACTCTCTGCTACTTCATAAGAAGCCAGTTAAATGTCAAAATCCTGAAAATGATCTGTTGAAATCCTGAGCACAGGCGCCAGACATATGCTACAAGTGTTATTTAAAAACTAACTAGAGGCAATGTTGCATATGATCATAGCTCTCCATCAGGTTCTTTTAAAACAACACACTAGCGAGAAAGCTCTTTTTATCCGAGTCCATCTGCTGTTGGTGGTGATCAGCATACTGTGGGCATTGTGGTATCATCCCAGATTAGGTTGTGAAATAGGAAGTGGAGTTACAGGCAGACCCGCAAGTGCCTGCAAACTGTTGAGTTCTATCTCTTGCTAAAACCAAGGGTGCCCAATTCAGGTTTGGAGAGTAGGGAAGGGAAGGTTATCAGCACATTCCTATCAGGGTCGTTTCCTTTTTGCACTGCTCTTGTTTTGGTTTTATAAGGAGAACACAAGCAGAGTCTATGGAAAGTAGTTTCAGAAGCATACAGGAAATACTCTTTATACTGAACAAATGCATGAAAACAGAACGGGTTAGAAACTGAGGGAGACAAAAAAGGCAGTGGGTGCCAAGGGCTGTGAAAAGCAAATGCAACGATGGAGACAGCACAGTTTCAGGCTTATTTTTCAAAAATTCTCATTGTAAGCCTCTTTCCTTTCTAAATGGAGAATATCTTAACACTTTAGCTCGCATTAGACTTAATTTAACAGGAAGGTTGTAAACCACAGCTGTTAAAGTCTTGCCACTGCCCTACTGGATTCTTCGCATCCTGTAAGGAACAATTCGGAGTTCAGCTGGTTGATAAGGAAGCCAGGCATTGTGGCATCTTCAAGTACAGAGTGAAGTACAGAAAAGCCAACTCCGGAGAGTAGCTCTTGAGCGCTTGAATGATATATATGCTTGGCTTTCCCCCCCTCCCCTTTCTGGTCTCTATTACTAAATATTTCATCCTGGCACCACAACAGGCACAATCAACAACTGGTTAAGGAATGAATAGTTACTAAAGTTCCAACGCCTTTCAGTTATTTTTCTCATACTCATTGAATTCTAGAGCTAGAAGCCAGCTCTCATTTGAGAGGTTCAGAAGGGTGAAGTGCCAATAAATGGCAGAAGCCAGGTCTCTTTCCTGATTCCCATTCCAGCTGAGCTCCTCCTGCTACTGGATCACCATCAAAGACCTTCCAAAGCTGTGACTTCCGGGTTCGGTGCTGCCACAGTGCAAACGGGGATGACTTTGGACAATGACCCTGTGGCCCCCGCAGCGCTCGCACCCTCAGGGCCGTGGAAGGCTGAATGCTGACCGACTGGTTCTGCCCTGGAGCGGCCCTCCGCGTCCCAGGGGTCTCCTCAGTCCAGAGTGTGCACCTGTGCCCTGGCGACTCCGGCAATGGACTCAGTGCCCCGAGTCCCTTTCCGTCCCCCGGAGGCGGCGTGCGGCACTTTTTCGGGTGTCCCAGTGGAATATCCGGGCCCGTGAACGACTGACCCACGCCCGGCCGCAGCTCCAGGGGCCGAGGAAGGGAGCGGTAGGGCACACGGCAAGGCTGTCTTTGCCCGGGCTCCATTCCTGCCACCCTGGCGCTCTGTCCGCCCTTCCCTGGTTTTCCCTACGAGCGTTTTCTTAACGCTTCCCACTCTTTGTTTACAAAGTGCGAGCCCCCTTGGCCGCCGACTCCCGCGTCGGCCCGAGTCCCCACACCGTACCCTGGCTGCGCCCCCGTCCGGATCCCTGCCAGCCGCCACACCCCGCGCCACCCCCGACAGTCCCGGACACCCGCGCCCGCCCCGCGCTCCCGCGCCGTCACGTGAGCCTCCCGCCCCGCCCCCGCACGTCACGTGAGCCCCGCCCTGCGCCCCGCCCCCGCCCCCGCGCCGGCGCGCTCCGACGTGCCCTGGAACTTACCCTCCCTCAGAGGCCAGCCGGCGGGGACGGGTCGGCAGCGGCCGTCGCCGTGTAAGCGCTCTCCCGGCTCGCGTCGCCGACCCGCAGCCGCGGGACGGACTAAGGAGGGAGCTGCCCGCCGCGAGGCCGCCGGGCTCCGGGTGAGGTGCAGGGCGTGTGTCTTGGCGGACGGAGGGCAGGTTGGCGAGGCGCTGCACAAAGGCGCGCCGGGGTCGGGCTGTGCCCGCCAAGGGCGGTGTAATCTGGGGGAGGCGTGTGCGGGAGGCGCGGCGGCGGCGGCGCCGAGGTGCGCGCGAGGGGAGGTCGGGCACGCAGCGAGGGGCTCCGGACGCGGGGGTGGGCGCCGGGGGGGGGGAGGGGGCCGGCGCAGCCTATTGGCTGACGTGGGCAAGAGGGTTTAAATGGCCCGAAGTTGTGGCTCCTCTGCCCCCTGGGTTTCCTGACTTCCTGTGTGAGGGCAGCGCCCGCCCGCCCCGCCCCCAGGGAGGAGAGTGTGAGGGTGCGCGCGCGTGTGTGCACAAGGCGGGTGTGTGCGTGTCTATGTGCAAAAGGCGGGTGTGTGCGTGCGCGTGTGTCTGCAAAAGGCGGGTGTGTGTGCGTGTGTGTGGAAAAGGCCGGGCCGGCCCCTCCCGCGCCATGGGCCCACTCCCTAACCGCAGTGGGGCTCGCAGGCCTCCACCCACCGGGGGGGGCCACCTGGGGCGTCCCTCCAGGACTGTTGACCTTAAACTGGACACTTTCTTCTTTGCGGTTTTTCCCGATGCCCTGCCCCTGCTGGATGGACGTGCATTTGCTCCCCTCCAGCTTCCCTGGGCGGAATCTCCTCAAAGTCCTTGAATTGAAAAATCCTCTTTACCAGCGTGCAGCCCGCCTCCCATCTCAGGGGAGCTGGTTGTCTTCTCAGAACGGCTGTCCTTTACGCGTTGCTACCTTAAGTGACTGCAGACCCTTTGAGAAGAAATGGCCACACCGTCCTTGTTAGAGAAAAAGGCACGCCCTTCAGCTTTGGAGGCGTGTGATGTTTTCCTTTTGACTGCAGCTGCAGTTTTGTAAATGTATTTTCAAAGGCTAAAGCGCAACGTTGAAAGTACACCTTTGTCGAAAGTTCTAATGTCGTCCCATGTGGAGTGTTTGTTGTGGGTAGAGGCTTTTAACACTCTAATAACACGATTGGTTGTGGCTGACTTTTGGGTTAATCATGACATAGAGAAGTAGATTTTATCGAGTATTTAGGCGTGCGTTCCTAAAGGGAGGTCGTGGAGGAAGGAAGGCTCACTCGGGTTCTGGTTCAAGTTCTGCCACCCGACTTCTAGAGGTTAGACCTTGGGAGACGCCGTGTGTTTCAGTGGAAGTGTTAAAAAGTACTAGCCCCTAGCCACTCTTTCGTGCTTAAAAGTCGGGAACGATGGCCTAGATATGTATTTATTTGTTCATATCGCTTTTTCTTTACCTAATCTATAGGAGGGTGTTTTACAGAATAGGTTATCTTCTTCCACCTCCTCTGGTCTGAATAGGCAGTCTGGCTCCTGGCGCAGTATTTTTTTTTTTTCTTTGTTTATAAATTGCTTTGGAAACGTTTCAGAGCTGGGTTTTGAGAGCCCAAAGCAGGCAGTGAAAGCGTGACCCCGACCCATGCCACCTGAGGAGCCAGACTGTCTGGGCATATATGTGCGACCCCTGGTTGCATGTGGCTCCTCTGTTCTAAAGGAGTTTCTCTGTTGGGGAAAAAGAACCCCCAAAAGTGTAGTATAACAAATTATGTGTGTGTCTGTATATTTATACCCCAGTATTTGTTGATAGATTTTTGTTCGTACTTCATTAAGCTGGAGAAGATTGATGACTCGTTGATTCTTAAGATAATACCGTCTGTATAGATTAGTTGTTCATATATAATTATCAATACGTTACATCTCTTTCGGTTTTGTATTTAATACCAGTTGTTTCGAGGTGCAAGTGAAAGTAGATAAGTGCTGTAGAAAAACAGCATGTTACTTGTAGTTAATCATTTGGCTTTTCTTTAATTAGAAAGTATCTGCTTAGTGGTTGTTTAGTAGGCTGATAGAAAGTGAATTTTACAAATTTTTAAGTACTCTATGTAAGTGACTTTACTGAAAATAATAAGGGTAATTAAAATTTTTAAATGGAGTAAAAACTAAATAGTGGTCTGTAAAACTGTTAAACAGTAGTACTAATATTTTACTTACCTGAGAAAATGGGCATTACAGTTTTATAATAAATCATGGGAGAGAAAAGTGAAATTAAACTTTTGTCCTGTATTTAACAATTTTGGCTAGAATTGCAAATATGCACTATTTTGTAGTATGAATCAGATGTGAAAGGTGTCGTAGTACGACATAGCATCCCTGTGCTTCAAATCGGGCTTTTCAGATATCTCTTTTGAGGAACCTATTGGGCCACTGTCCTTGTGGTTTTTTTTGTTGTTGTTGTTCAGTTAACTGGCCCCGGCTCATTGGTATATGGCTTTGCTGTGATTCAGCCATTTCCCTGTTACTTTCACTGACTTCATGGACTTAATGAATATTCTGCAGTTTCGTTTTGCAATTGATGAGCTTTTTATTTGAACTGAACTGCCAAATGGTGTAGTCTCTAAGCCTCTTTCGCGTGTTGATAATCTAGAGCTTCTCCAACTCCAATGTGCGTAGGAATCACCTGCACTTGTAATAGCCACGTGGTCATGTGGATGCTGTTCTGCCAGACCACAGACCACTGCTGTCCAATAGGAATGTAATGCCTCTATAAATTACTTGCGCTTAAAGTTTCTAGTATTCACATTATAAAAAGTAAGCACGTGGAAAAAAAGTGAAATAAATGAATATATTTTACTCAGGATATTCACGATGTCATTTTAACATGTAATCAATATGAAAATTATTAATGAGATGTTTTATGCTCTTTACATTGGACCAGGTGTTTTGAAATATCACGTGTGTTTTATTTACACTTAGAGCATTTCTCAATTTGCATTAGACACATTTGACTAGTGGCTACTGTAATGAACAACACTTTTGGAGTCTAAAGTGTAGACCAGTGTTATTCTTAGTGTATTTTCAGATTGGCCCCATCAGCAATCCTTGGGAATGTAAATTTTAGGGCCCCACCTCATTCCAGTTGTTGTTAGAATATCTAGGGCTAGGGCCTGTAATCTGTGGTTTGACTCTCTGGGATATGGCTACAAAATGTGTATGTGGCATTCTGGATGGGACCCTGGAACAGAAAAAGGACGTTAGGAGAATACTAAGGAAATCTGAACAGAGTGTGGAAATGGTTATGTGTCAGTGCTGGTTCATTGAATATGACAAATGTACCAGTACTGACATAAGTTGTTAATAGGGGTAACTGGGTCCAGAGTACGTGAGAACTCTTTGGACTATCTTTGCAGTAATTATGTAAATCTAAAACTCTTTTAAAATAAGAAGTTTATTTTTTAAAAAAGAAGTTCTTCAGATTATTCCATTGCTCACTAAAAATTTGAGAATCCAGTGATCTAGATCATTAATCACTTACACTGCTGCAGCTTGGTTGGGCAGGATGGTGGCCAGTATTGGGTCGGGTAGGATAATAATAATAGTTTTTTTGTGATAAGACCTAAAACTTCTAAAGCACTTGCCATGCGCCATGCACTGTATCAAGTGCCTTACACACATTTACTTAATTCTCCCAATAGGCAGTATGTACTGTTAATAAGCTGCACCTTGCAGATGGAAAAAACTGAAGCCCAGAGAGGTTAAATGACTTGTCCGGAGTCACACAGCAAGAGCCAGAGACAGGATGTTTTATAAATTATCAGTGCATTTGTGACTATTTTTCTACTCTCACAACTTTTGCTTCCTTGAGTAAGCACTGATTAATATAGTTACTCTGTGACGTCTGAAAGTTACAAAGTTCTTTTTCTTTCTTCTCACAAAGATCTGTTGAGGTTTGTATTGTTTGCTTTGTTTTACAGATAAGTTAAAGTGCCTACGGTCCTGAGAGCTGATAAATGACAAAACCTAGATTTAAAATTTAGACCTCTGACTCCAAGTTCTGTGCTCTTTTCCTGCACCACAGCAGAATTCATAATATGTTATGAGGTTAGAGTGACATCTTTTAAAGTTGGCTGAAAATTTTCTATATTTTGCTACATAATATGTATTTTTTAATTTCAGTTTTTAAAGGTATAATATACATGCATAAAATACAATAACATTCAACAATAAAAAAGGGTTAACTATGGCGACAACTTGAATGAATCTCAAAAGCATTAATCTAAGTGAAACGTCAGACACAGAAGGCTACATGCTATATGATTTGTATTTTTCTATTATCACAGCTTTTGCTTCCTTGAGTAACCAGTGATTGATGTGATACCATCTATCATTCTTTATACCTAAGTGATTTTTTTCACGTTTTCTCTTTCCGTTCTTACAAGGTTTTTTTGAGGTTTGTACTGTTTCCTATTTTAGAGATGGATTGTGCCACAATTTGTATTCACAAGTTCGTAGGCCTTTGAGTTTTCAATTTCTGGCCATTATGAATGTTCATGTAAGGCCTTTGTGTGGAGTTATGTTTTCATTTCTCTTGGGTAAGTACCTAGAAGAGGGATTGTTGGATCATATGGTAAGCGTATGTTTAACTTTATTAGAAATTACCAAATTATTTTCCAAAGTGGTTGTACCATTTTGCATTTCCACCAGCAATGAAGAGAATTCCAGTTGCTGGTATCTTTACCATACAAAACACTCTGTGTTTTTGAAAGCCGTCTAGTAGGTGGGTAGTGATATCTGGTTGTTTTAATTTGCATCATTAGGGTTTTAACAGTTTTTTTTAAAAAATAGGGTTTTGAGGTAAAATTGCTGTATAACAAGCTGCACATACATATTTTAAGTGTACAATTTGAAGAGTTTTGATGTATGTATATACCTGTGAAACCACTACCATTTTCAAGATAATGAACATGTCTTTCACCCATCAGAAATTTCCTTGAGCTCCTATGTAATTCGTTCCCCATGTCCCTTGGCAACTATTGCTCTGCTTTCCGTCACTCTCAATTAGTTTGATTCTAGGAAATCAATTTTCTAGAATTTTATGCAGATGGACTCATGTAGTATGGATTCTGGTCTGGATTTTTTTTTCACTCAATAAAATTATTTTGAGATTCATCCAGTTTGCTGTGTGTATCAGTAGTTCATTCCTTTTTATTGCTGAGTGATACTCCATTGTGTGGATATACCACAATTAGTTTATTCAATTGTTGATTGACATGCGAGTTTCTCTTTGTTACAAATGAAGCTCCTGTCTTTGTGTGGACATATGCTTTAATTTTTGTTGGTAAATACCTAAGAGTAAAATCCCTGAATCATGTGGTAGATGCATATTTAACATTTTAAGCATCTGCCAAACTTATTTCAAATGCTGGTTCGGTTTTACATCCTCACCAGCTTTGTGTGTGAGTTCCAGTGGCTCTGCATTCTCAAAAACACTGGTATGACCCGACTTAGCCATTCTATGAGATGTGTGGTGACATTTCTTTCTTTTTGGTTTTAATTTGCATTTTCTTGATGACTAAAGATGTTGGGCCTATTTTCATGAGCCTGTTTACCATCTGTAGCTCTTTGGATAAGTTTATTTGAATCTTTTGCCTGTTTTTTTTTTGTTTTTGTTTTTTTTCCTGTTAGATGGGGTCTTGCTCTGTCACCCCCCCAGGCTGGAGTACAGTGGCATGTTCACAGTTCACTGCAGTCTCGGACTCCCAGGGTCAAACAGGTTTTCCACTTTAGCCTCCCAAGTAGCTGTGACTACAGGTGTGCAGCACCATGCCCAACTAATTTTGTAAACTTTTTTTGTGGAGATGGTTTCATGCTGTGTTGTCCAGGTTGGTTTTGAACTCATGACCTCAAGTGATCCTCTTGTCTCGACCTCCTAAAACACTGGAATTACAGGTGTGAGCTACCTTACCTAACCTATGATTTTTTCTTTTTTATAATGTCTTTGGTTTTGGTTGAATGGAGTTGGGATGTTTTCTCTCTGCTTCAGTTTTTTTTTTTTTTTTTGAGAGATTTATGTAGAATTGTAGTAACTTCTTTACGTTTTTGGTAAAATTCACCAGCGAAGCTGCCTGGGCCAGTTTTCTTTGTGGAAAGCTTTTAAAGATAAATTCTGTTTATTTAATAGATACAGGGAGTATTCAGGTTATCTGTTCATTCTTTAGCAAGCTTTGGTTATTTGTATCTTTCAAGAAATTTGTTAGAAGGTTAGCATGCACCTGTAGTCCCAGCTATTCAGGAGGCTGAGTCTAGGAGGATTGCTTGAGCCCAGGAATTAGAGGCTGCAGTGAGCTATGATTATGCTGCTGCACTCCAGCTTGGGCAACAGAGCAAGACCCTGTCTTTTAAAAAAAAAAAAAAAAAAAAAAGGACATTTGTCTACTTCATCTGGATTGTTGAATTTATTGGCATAAAGTTGTTCATAGTATTTTCTATTTTCCTTTTGATGTCTTCAGGATCTGTAGTTATGTCTCTGGTTACCTTTTTGATAATTTGTTTCTTTTCTCTTTTGTTCCCATTAGTTTGTCTAGAGGATTGTCAGTTTTACTGAACTGTGCATTTTTGTTTGTTTGTTTGTTTGTTTTTTTGAGACAGAGTCTTGCTCTGTTTCCCAGGCTGGAGTGCAGTGGCATGATCTCAGCTCACTGCAGCCTTTGCCTCCTGGACCCAAGTGATCCTCCCACCTCAGCCTCCTGAGTAGCTGGGACCACAGGCACATGCCAACCACACCTGGCTAATTTTTTGTATTTTTGGTAGATGTGGGGTTTCACCACGTTGCCCGGGGTGGCCTTGAACTTCTAAGCTCAGGTGATCCACCTGTCTTGGCCTCCCTCAGTGCTGGGATTATAGGTGTGAGCCATTGCGCCTGGGCGGTTTTACTGCTCTTAAAGAACCAGCCTCTGGTTTCATTGATTTTTCTCTCTACATTTTTCTGTTTCCTTTTAATTGCTTTCTGCTCTAATCTTTTTCATATCTTTTCTTCTACAAACTTTTTTTTCTTTTTCTTTTTTTTTGAGATAGAGCCTTGCTCTGTCACCCAGGCTGGAATGCAGTGGCACAATCTCGGCCCACTGCAACCTCTGCCCCCTGGGTTCAAGTCATTCTCCTGCCTCAGCCTCCCCAGTAGCTGGGATTACAGGTGTGCACCACCATGCTCAGCTAATTTTTGTATTTTTAGTAGAGACAGGGTTTCACCATATTGGTTAGGCTGGTCTTGAACTCCTGACCTCATGATCCGCCCACCTCTGCCTCCCAAAGTGCTGGGATTACAGGTGTGATCCACTGCGCCCGACCTCTGCAAACTTTGGATTTAATTTACTCTTCTTTACCTTCTTAGAGTGGAAGCTTATGTCATTGATGTGAGACTTTTTGTTTTTTTCTGGCATTTAGTGCTGTAAATTTTCTCTGAGCACTGCTTTAGCTGTATCCCACAAATTTTGAAATCACATGTTTTCATTTTCATTCGGTACACATTTCCCGTTTGGTTTCTTTTTTCTTTTTTGAGACATTGTTTCACTCTCACCAAAGCTGGAGTGCAGCAGCACAAATTGCAGCCTCGACTTCCTGGGCTCCTATAGTCCTCTTACCTCAGCCTCCCTTAGTAGCTGGGACTACAGGTGCATATCACCATGCCTTGCTAGTTTTTTTGTTTGTTTGTTTTAGTTTTTGTAGAGATGGGGTCTCACCAGGAGTTCAAAACTCGCCAGACTGGTCTTGAACTCCTGGCCTCAAGTGATCCTCCCACCTCCGACTCCCAAAGAGCTGGTATTACATGCGTTAGCCACTTGTTCAACCTGTCGTCGTCTTAGACTACTGACTCATTTAGAAGTGTGTTGCTTAGATTCCAAAAACAATTTTGGGGTTTTTAAGATACTTTTTAAGAGTTTCTAATTTAATTTTATTGTGATTAGAGAATATACTTTACGTGATTTCAGTTCTTTTCAGTTTATTAAGGCTTGTTCCATGGCCGAGGATGTGGTATACAGGAACTTGGGTTTGTAAGAAACTACTAAACTGGCTGTGCTATTTAGCACTCTCACTAACACTATATAAATCCTTTAGTTTCTAGAATCTTTGCTAGCACTGTGAATTGTCTTTTTAAAAAAAAAAAACAACTTTACTGTAGTTGATGTGTAGTGATACCTAATTTTGGCTTTAGTTTACATTATTGGTTTTTATTCTTGTTAAAATTAATTTGAATAAAACTTACAAATCATGGAGTGTAAGTGCAACTTTTCAGTTTTCTTTTCTTTTTTTTTTTATTTTTTGAGACGGAGTCTCGCTCTGTCGCCCAGGCTGAAGTGCAATGGTGCAGTCTTGGCTCTTGGCAACCTCTGCCTCCTGGGTTCAAGCGATTCTCCTGCCTCAGCCTCCCGAGTAGCTGGGATTACAGGCACTTACCACCATGCCTGGCTAATTTTTGTATTTTTAGTAGAGATGAGGTTTCACCATGTTGGTCAGGCTGGTCTGGAATTGCTGACCTTGTGATCCACCTGCCTCGGCCTCCCAAAGTGCTGGGATTACAGGCGTGAGCCACTGCGCCCAGCTACTTTTCAGCTTTCTAAGAGTTTGAATGTTATTTGCTTTTTATATTTACTTTTTTTTTTTGGAGACAGAGTCTCGCTCTGTCACCCAGGCTGGAGTGCAGTTGCGCGATCTCGGCTCACTGCAACCTCTGCCTCCCAGGTTCGGGAGATTCTCCTGCCTTGAGTAGCTGGGATTACAGGCGCATGCCACCACGGCCAGCTAATTTTTGTATTTTTAGTAGAGATGAGGTTTCACCATGTTGATCAGGCCGGTCTGGAGCTCCTGACCTCGTAATCCGCCCACCTTGGCCTCCCAAAGTGCTGGAATGATTGGCTTGAGCCACCGCACCTGGCCAATATTTACTTTTTTTTTTTCCCCCCAAGATGGAGTCTCGCTGTGTTGCCCAGGCTGGAGGTGCAGTGGTGTGATCTCAGCTCACTACAAGCTCCGCCTCCCGGGTTCACACCATTCTCCTGCCTCAGCCTCCTGAGTAGCTGGGACTACAGGCACCCACCACCACGCCCAGCTAATTTTTTTTGTATTTTTAATAGAGACGGTTTCACCATGCGTGCCAGGATGGTCTCCATCTCCTGACCTCGTGATCCGCCCGCCTCAGCCTCCCCAAGTGCTGGGATTACAGGCGTGAGCCACTGTGCCTGGCCCTATATTTACTTTTAAAGAGGATTTGTAAGAGCTTCATGAGGATTTTAGTTACTTGTGGCTTTTGAGTAGATGGGTATAAGGTGATTTAAATTGTATACTACAATGTCTTTAGTGAAATATATATAACATGAAATTTACTGTTTGAACCATTTTTGAGTGTACAGTTGTGTGGCATCAAATAAGTTAACTTTATTGTCTAACCATCACCACCCTTCATCTCCAGAACTTTTTCATCTTTCTAAACTGAAACTCCATACCCATTAAACAGTAACTTCCTGTTGCTGTCTTTCTCCATCCCTTGGTAACCACCATTCTGCTTTCTGTCTTTATAAATTTGACTACTCTAGGTACCTCATATACATGAAATTATGTAATATTTGCCCTTGTGTGACTGGCGATTTCCCTAAGCATAGTCTTGAGTTCATCCACGTTGTACTGTCAGAATTTCCTTCCTTTTTAAGGCTGAATAATATTTTACTATGTATCACATTTTGTTTATTCATCCATGGATGGATATTTAGTTTGCTTCCACCTTTTGGCTATTGTGATTAATGCTGCTGTGAACATGGATATATAAATATCTGTTTGACTTCCTGCTTTCAATTCTTATGGGTGTATACCCAGAAGTGGAATTGCTGGATAATGTGATAATTGTATTTTCAGTTTTCTTGAGGAACTACCATACCATTTTCCCCAGTGGCTGTACTACTTTACATTTCCACCAGCAAAGCACAAGAGTTTTAGTTTCTCCACATCCTCACAAACATTCGTTATTTATTTAGTTATATTTATTTATTTATTGGAGACAAGGTCTTGTTCTGTTGCTCAGGTTGGAGTGCAGTGGCACAGTCACAGCCCACTGCAGCCTCAACTTCCAGGCTTGAGCGATTCTTTCACTTCAGCCTACTGCGTAGCTGGGACTACAGGCATGTGCCACCATCCCTGGCTATTTTTAAAATTTTTTCATAGACACAGGCCCTCGCTATGTTACTCAGGCTGGTCTTGAACTCCAGGTCTCAAGTGATCCTCCTGCCTTGGCCTCCGAAAGTATTGGGATTACAGGTATGAGCCACTGTACCTGGTCTGTTTTTTAATTTTAAAAAAAATGATAGCCATCCTGTTGGGTGCGAAGTGGTATCTCGTGTGTGTGTGTGTGTGTGTGTCTGTGTGTGTGTGTGTGTGTTTGTTATTTCCTTAATGATTAGTAATATTCAGCGTCTTTGCAGGTTCTTACTGGCCACTTATATACAGATGCTCCTTAACTTATGATGGTGTTATGTTCTGATAAACTGATCATAAGTCAGAAATGTTGTGAGTCAAAAATGCATTTAAATTAGCCTGAGCAACATAGCAAGACCCTCATCTCTAAAAAGATTAAAAATTAGCTAGGCGTGATGGTATGTACCTGTAGTCCTAGCTACCGAGGAGGCTGAGACAGGAAGATTTCTTGAACCCAGGAGTTCGAGGCTGCAGTGAGCTTTGATGGTACCACTGCGCTCCAACCTAAGTGACAGAATGAGACCTCCATCTCTCAAA
Source organism: Theropithecus gelada (assembly GCF_003255815.1). Classification (NCBI taxonomy): domain Eukaryota; kingdom Metazoa; phylum Chordata; class Mammalia; order Primates; family Cercopithecidae; genus Theropithecus; species Theropithecus gelada. Next base: position 17,898,217 of record NC_037677.1, read on the forward strand.
AGAAAACAAAGGTATTTGATATTCCAATAAACCCACCATAAAGTCAAGAAATTGTAACTGGAACCATTGTTAGTTGGGGACCGTCTGTATTTTCTTTTGAAAAATGTCTGTTCAGGTTCTTTGCCCACCATGACTCTGGATATCCCAATGTTTATTTGAAGTAAACTGGCGTAATTTAAACATTATAGAGTGTTTTCTCCTTTTTTGGGTGAATTACTGTTGTCTGACACTAGAACTTTGCAGTGGCCAGACTTAAATAATTGCTGCAGTTACAGATGTTTTTGCCTTTATTTTGTGGATTATATCTGTTTAAAACATGGGGGATTGGTAAACACATGAAAGTGATTGAATGTAAGTGATATTCAGAAGATCAAGAGAGTAATGTGTGTAGTTTCAGAATACCTGAATGGATTGGGGAGAAGATACCTGAGTAGCCAGTAGTGTTGTGAAGTGAATGTTTTTCTTCTAGAATAAGTTGTTAGGAAATCGAAAGTTCCATTGAACTTTTATAAAGACTAGGGTAATGATTTCTTTTCTTTTTTATTTTTTTTGAGACTGAGTCTTGCACTGTTGACCAGACTGGAGTGCTGGAGTGCAGTGGTGCGATCTCGGCTCACTGCAACCTCTGCCTCCTGTTCAAGCTATTCTCCTGCCTCATTCTCCCAAGTAGCTGGGCACATGCTACCATGCCTGGCTAATTTTAATATTTTTAATAGAGACGAGGTTTCACTGTGTCAGCCAGGCTGGTCTCGAACTCCTGACCTCAGGTGATCCACCAGCCTCAGCCTCCCAGAGTGCTGGGATTATAGGGGTGAGCCACCGCCCCCTGCCTGATTTCTTATTATTATGTAACTTGTGTAACCCCATGGACTAAGACTACGGGTGTGCGTGCCTTCCCCAAGAAAACTGAGATGGTGTTACTACACGATCAGGTAGACGAGATGTCCCAGAGGCAAGATAAAAATTATGTGAACTATAAAAACATTAATTTTTGGCTGAGAGCAGTGGCTTACACCTGTGATCCCAGCACTTTGGGAGACCAAGGTGGGTGGATCACAAGGTCAGGAGCTCGAGACCAGCCTGGCCAACATAGTGAAACCCTGTCTCTACTAAAAATACAAAGAATAGCCTGGCACCGTGGCGGGCACCTGTAATCTCAGGTACTCAGGAGGCTGAGGCAGGAGAATCACTTGAACCCAGGAGGCAGAGGTTGCAGTGATCCGAGATTGTGCCACTGCACTCTAGCCCCGGTGACAGAGCAAAGACTCCATCTCAAAAAAAAAAAAAAAAAAAAAAAAGGTTAATTTATTTCTTCTTCTTTTAAAAAATGGATTATTATAGAAAATTCTTATTAAGAAATTAAAATATAGGACTTTGTGGTGTTGAGGGGTACAGAAGGAAGAAGCCATTGATTGGAGTGCAGTTAGAAGGGAGTGAAGAGAAAGCTTAAAAATGTAGACACAGAGTGATTGTCATAGAAGGATAGTTTCTTGGTTTTTTTTTTTTTTTTTTTTTTTTGTTTTTTGAGATGGAGTTTCGTTCTTGTTGCCCAGGCTAGAGTGCAGTGGCACGATCTTGGCTTGCTGCAACCTCCGTCTTCCAGGTTCAAGTGATCCTGCAGCCTCAGCCTCCCAAGTAGCTAGGATTACAGGCATGTACCACCACACCTGGCTAATATTTGTATTTTTAGTTGAGACAGAGTTTTACCATGTTGTCCAGGCTGATCTCGAACTCCTGACCTCAGGTAATCCACCCGCCTCACCCTCCCAAAGTGCTGTGATTACAGGTGTGAGCCACCATGCCCAGCTAGAAGGATAGTTTTAAAGGCTTATAATGTGGAACTATTTTGGACATGGGGAGCTTTTGATGAAATAATGGAATCTGAAGGGAAAAGGCTGTTAACCTGTTGGCTCAAGAAAATTTTTTTTTATTCCTTAGATTTTTTTTTAAACTCATTATGGGTTTTTTATTGTATAGGCTGTCTTCTTGGTATCTTTCATTGTTACATTAACACTCTCTTAGTGTGTGCAAGTAGATATGAAGGGATGAAAACACAGTTTAATCTTTGGTGTCTTTTGATCAGAAAGGGCTTGGTCGGGGCTGTTTAATATAAAGTGTTGAGTTTGTGAATTTTTTTTGAGACAGGGTCTTGTTATGTCATCCTGGCTGGAGTGCACGAACAGCTCATTTCTGCCTCTATCGAACTCCTGGGCTTGAGTGATCCTCCCACTTCAGTCTCCTAAGTAGCTGGGACTACAAGCCTGCACCACCATGCCCAGCTAATTTTTTATTAAATTTTTTTGTAAAGATAGGGTCTCACTAGTTTGCCCATGCTGGTGAATTAAAAAAAAAAATACAGCAGGTCCTCACTTTCTGCTTTGCTGTATATCTGAGTCAGCATTTACATCTCCGTGTATAGGAGATCCTTTGAAAATAAGTTTGAGGCTGGGCGCAGTGGCTCATGCCTGTAATTCCAGCACTGTGGGAAGCTGAGGTGGGAGCATTGGTTGAGGCCAGGAGTGCCAGACCAGCCTGGGCAAAATACTGACATCTTGTCTCTCCAGAAAAATTAGAAATTTAGCTGGGCATGGTGACATGCACCTGTGGTCCTAGCTACTCTGGAGGCTGAGCTGGAAGATTGGCTGAGGCACAGAGGTCGAGGCTATGGTGAATTATGATGGCACCACTGCACTTTGACCTTTTTGACAGAGCAGGATCCTGCCTCTCCAAAAAAAAAAAAAAAAAAAAAAGCTGGAATATTTGAAGATATAATAACCATTCAATAATGGAGAATCCTAGTACTTCTTGAATAATTGTAATTTATGTTTGATGAGAAAAACAGGCATTGTGATTTGCTGTAAACACAGTGTTTAAAGGTAAAGAATAAAAGAAATACATTTCTAAGTTGTTTAAATTATTTAAACATGGGGCAGCATAATGTAAGATGTTATTATGAATATGAGCTAGATATGCATGGCATTAATTTTAAATTGAGTTTTAGGTTCAGAACACAATTGCCTAGTAATAAGCATTTAAATCAAGTATTTAAAATCTAGTTTGTGGGAAAGTCATCATGGCACTACTGGATGCCTTGTACCTGCCCATCTTGCATAGTTCTTGCCCCTTTCCTAGAATCCGCCATTTCTCCGAAGACCTCTGGTCCTTTTATTGGGAGAATGATGCAAGAAGCCACAGCTGAGTGCTAGGTGTGTTTGTTACTGCTAGCTTGTCATTTTTATTGACAGCCAGGAAATATGTGTGTATAATATCAAGCAGTGTAGATACACATCTGTAATATTTCTGTAATATTTCTATATATGATCACTTATATATCTGTGGTAAACTAAAAATGAGTTCCTACTGATGTCTCCAAGTCTAATCCGTTGGATCATTCTAGCCTCCTCTTGCTTATCTGTAAATGTTCACTCCAACATTGAGAAACCTGATACCTGCTATCCACCATTGAGTTACTTGTTTTATTCCAGTATACATGTATAGCAGTATCAAGATATTTAACTTGCACTCCTGGGGAAAGAACTTTATCAACTTTTGTGCAGTTCCTTTTGCCTATTTTTCCTTTTGCAAATAAAAAAAATCATTTATCTTTAAATTTTTGGTAGAGACACACCTTACTGTGTTGCCCAGCCTGGTGTCAAACTTCCGGTCTTAAGTGATCCTCCTGCCTTGGCCTCCCAAAGTGCTGGGATTATGGGTGTAACCACCCCCAGCCCCTTCTGCCCATATTCTTAGAGACTCCACTGATTTCCAAAGTAACTTATGTCAGCATTTTCCCCCCACTCTGTTCAGTGAGGTTGTTTCATGTGTTTGTAATACTATTAGATTCTTGTCACATCTGCTTTCCATCCTGGAATCTTGCCCCAGCCCAATGATATTTTTAAATTTGCATACTTTGAAGTTCACGCTTTTCATTGCAAAGACCAATGGGTTTTGACAAACGCATAATGTCATATATCCACCATTATTGTATTACTGTATACAAAATAGGTTTGACTTAAAAGCATCGTCTGTGCTTCACCTATGGAATTCTGTGTCCCCTTCTACTCCAGGCACTCACTGTCTACGGTTTTGACTTCCAGAATGCTGTAAATTGAAATCATTCTGTGGCTTTTTCATACTGGCTTTCTTTCATTAGCAACATATGTTTAAGATACATATTTTCATGGTTTGATAACTCGTTTCTTTTTTGTTTTGTTTTGTTTTCTTTTTCTTTTTTTTTTTAAATACAGGGTCTTGCTCTGTTGTCCAGGCTAGAGTGTAGTGATATGATTATGACTCACTGCAGCCTCAACTTCCGGAGATCAAGTGATCCTCCCACCTCAGCCTCCCAAGTAGCTGGGACTATAGGTGTGTGCCATTGTACCTGGCTAATATTTTTTCTACTTTTTTTGTGGAGATGGGGGTCTTTCTTTCTTGTCCAGGCAGGTCTTGAACTCCTGGACTCAAGTGAGCCGCCTGCCTTAGGCCCCCAAGTGCTGGAATTATAGGCATAAGCCACTGCACCCAGCCCTCATTTCCTTTTATCACTGAATAATAGTCCATTACATGGATGTCTCACGGCTCGTTTATCCTTTCTCCTGTTGAAGGACATCTTGGTTGTTCCTGTTTGGAGCAATTATGAATAAAGCTACTATACACATTTACATGCGGGACTTTTTGTGGACATAAGATTTCTACTCATTTGGGTAAATACCTAGGAATGAGATAGCTAGATCCTATGGTAAGGGCATGTTTAACTGTGTAAGAAACTGCTAAACTGTCTTCCAAAATGGCTGTATCATTTTGCATTACCACCAGCAAAGAATGAGAATTCCTGTTTTACATCCTCGCCAGTATTTGGTATTGTTAGTTTTTGGATGTTAGCCATTCTAATAGGAGTGTGGTGGTATCTCATTGTAGTTTTAATTTGCAGTTCCATAACGATATGATGTTGAGCAGTTTTTTAAGTGCTTATTTGCCATCTGTGCGTGCGTATGTGGGTGTATGTGTGTGTGTATATATATAATTTTTTTTTTAGTGAGGTATCTGTTCAGATCTTTAGCTCATTTTAAAAGTGTAGTTGGTCTTACTGAGTTTTTAGAATTATTTGTATATTTTGCATGCAAGTCTGTAATCAGACTTGTATTTTGCAAATATTTTCTCTTAGTGTTTTTGTTCTTTTAACAGTGTCTTTCACAGAGGACAAATTGTTAACTTTAATAGAATACTAGCTTAATTTTTTCTTTGAAGGATCATAAATTTGGAGTATGGAAAAACTCATTGCCAAACTAAAGGTCATATTCCTTTTTGAATTGGAATATTTTCTTTCTTTTTTTTGTATTAAAATTATTTTTTAATATTGAGTAGATTTTGGGTAATGATAGTGGAGTTTTTTTCTTTTTTAAAAATTTTAAAATTTTAAGTAGAGGAAGTGTCTTCCTATGTTTCCCAGGCTGGGCTTAAACTCCTGTCCTCAAGCAGTCCTCTTGCTTTGGCCTCCCAAAGTGCTGGGATTATAGGTGTGAGTCACCATGCCTGGCCTGAAGTGGAATATTTTCTACACTCTTATAACAATCATTTTATAATTCTTATAACATTCTCTACATTTTTATAACAATCAAGAAAAAGTCATTAAGTCCACCCTATTTCTAAGACTTCATGGCACACATCTTTTAAACATACCCAATGCAAATGTCATTTTAGTTAAAACTTGCTTGCTTCCTTAGATGCTTCTGCTGTTGTTTCCTAATTTTTGTTTCAGATTTAAATTTTGGTTTTGAATTTGCTTTACCAGTTTACACTTGATTGTATTTCTGCCTGCTTTCCAGTTACCCAATTATTTCCCTTTTTTTTTTTTTTTTGAAACAGAGTCTCTCTCTATCGCTCTGTTGCCTAGGCTGTAGTGCAGTGGCTCAATGTGGGCTCATTGTAACCTCCGCCTCCCAGGTTCAAGGGATTCTCATGCCTCATCCTCCCCAGTAGCTGGGATTACAGGTGTGTGCCACCAAGCCCAGCTATTTTTTTTTTTTTTTTTGTACTTTTAGTAGAGACAGGGTTTCACCATGTTGGCCAGGCTGGTCTTGGACTCCTGGCCTCAGGTGATCCACCGGCCTCGACCTCCCATAGGTGTGAGCCACCACACCCAGCCTGATTATTTCTTCTATCCTTTTTGCTGTTTCTGTTTTTGCTATTTATTTATGGCCAGAATGGTTTATAATGTAAATCATTATACTTTCCTTGTCTTCTTTGATAGCCTACCTAAATTCAGATGAGAAATGTCTTATATTCTGCATCTGTTTTTTGTTATTTTAAACATTTTTTGTAGAGACATGGTCTCACTATGTTGCCCAGGCTGGTCTCAAACTCCTGGCCTCAAAAGATTCTCCCACATTAGCCTCCCAAAGATGTGAGCCTGTGTGCCCAGTCCTTCTTTTTTTTTTTTTTTTTTTTAAAGAAAACAGGGATCATTCATTAAGAAAAAAACCTGAAGTGCCTAATAATGGCCTGTGATTTTTGTTAAGTGTACAACTAACAGAAGTATTTGATGGAATGATTTCTTCTGCTGGAACTTAATGCTGGAATTGTTCTTTACTTTTTTGTTGTGCTCAAGATTAATTGATTTCTGTAGTAGGGTCCTGGTTAGGGATTATTAATTTTAAACAAGTACTTTAAAAATTACTCAGAGGATTTGATGCCAAGTTCAGTGTTTAAACTGGTAAAGTTTCTTAGTATTTTATGTGTTTGAAGCTATGTTAACATTTTATAGTTCACAGTATTAGCATTGCTAAATAGGTTATACATATCTGGACTGAACTTAAATTGTAAGCTCATTAATTAAGATACATTATGTTTCGGCTGGGCGTGGTGGCTCACACCTGTAATCCCAGCACTTTGAGAGGCCGAGGTGGGCGGATAACAAGGTCAGGAGTTCCAGACCAGCCTGACCAACATGGTGAACCCCTGTCTCTACTAAAACTACAGAAGTTAGCCAGGCATGGTGGTGGGTGCCTGTAGTCCCAGCTGCTCGAGAGGCTGAGGCAGGAGAATCGCTTGAACCTGGGAGGCGGAGATTGCAGTGAGCTGAGATGGCGCCGCTGCACTCCAGCCTGAGCGACAGAGCGAGACTCCATCTCTAAAAAAAAAAAAAAGATACATTATGTTTCTTTAATGTTTTGTTTATCTGTTTACTTTTTTTATTATACCTCTTAAACAGATTGGTTGGTTGAAACAGATGTCCTGGGGGAGGAAGACAACATTTGCTGAACTGTATGATTTTTGATAGGCTTCTTGGTAGTTTAAATGGGAAGAATATTTTAAAAATTGGCAGATAGAAGGGAGAAGGCTTTTAGATTATAAAATAGCATGATAGGAAATTTGAAACTGACTTGGGGACAGAGAAGTAAAATATATAAGCAGGCGTGTGTGTGTGTGTGCATGGGGTGGTTGTTGAAACATGAGGAAAAAGTGGCTGGAAAGGGAGGAGGAAGACTGGTAAGAGGCGTGAAAAGCTTGTATGGGCGTTTTTGAGATGGCTAAGAACAGCATCAGGGTGTAGCAGGCAGCAGATATGCAGACCTTGTGTATATTGGGAGTTGGGTACTTAGTTGTAAGTGTGTGGGATGAATATGGATGGAGGCGTGTGGTGGCGAGTATAGTATAGAATACATTTCAGTTCCAGGAGTGTTGTCCCTGGACAGCGTTGTATTTGATTGAGCAAACTTTTAACCAAAATACAAAATAGTAACAGGATAAACAGCGTTCAACTTTCTCTAAAGAACAGAGTCTACAGGTCTGGGGAACAGAGGAAGAAACAACCCCAAATTAAAACTGTAAAACTTTCTTTTAATACAGCTTATGTTTTTAAGTAAAAATAGCATAAATTATTCACCCATTTGCAGGTACTTTTACCTAGGTCTGAATTTTTAGTGTTACCCCATAATCACTTTAATTTTTTTTTTTCAGAGAATTTACCTGATTTTTGTCCTTTCCGTGAAGTTTAAGTTTCATCTTTTTAAACGTAAATTATTTCATGATTCCATTTCCACGTTCTCAGCACATTTAAAAAAAATTGATAACACTATATTTTTTATTGTGTACAATATAATGTTTTGAAGTATATATACATAGTGGAATGGCTAAATTTAGCTAATTAACAAATGCATTACCTCACATAGTTATCATTTTTGTGGTGAGAGCACACATCCACTCTCTTTACAGTTTTCAAGAATACAGTATATTGTCATTTACTGTAGTCACCTTGCTGTACAATAGGTCTCTTGAAATTTATTCCTCCTATTTGACTATAATTATGTGTCCTTTGACTAACATCTCAGCATTTCTCCCCTAGGCCCTTAGCCTCTGGTTACCACCATTTTATTCTCAATTTCTTCTTCTTTTTTTTTTTTTTTTTTGAGATGGAGTTTTGCTATTGTTGCCCAGCCTGGAGTGCAATGGCGCGATCTTGACTCACCACAACCTCTGCCTCTTGGATTCAAGCAGTTCTCCTGCCTCAGCCTCCCAAGTAGCTGAGATTACAGGCATGCGCCACCACGCCTGGCTAATTTTGTATTTTAAGTAGGGACGGAGTTTCTCCATGTTGGTCAGGCTGGTCTCGAACTCTCGACCTTAGGTGATCCACCCACCCCCGTTTCCCAAAGTGCTGGGATTACAGGCATGAGCCACTGCGCCCAGCCTCAGCTTCTATGAGATCAATTTTTTTAGATTCCACATATGAGTGAGACCATGTCGTGTTTGTCTTTCTGTGCCTTGCTTATTTCATTTAACATAATGTCCACTGGGTTCATTCCTATTGTTGCAAATGGCAGGATTGTCTTCTTTTTTATGGCTGAGTAGTATCCCATTGTGTGTATGTGTGTATGTACATACATATTTATCCTTTGATGGACCGTTAGATTAATTCTATATCTTGCCTATTTCAAGTACTGCTGCAGTAAACATGGGAGTGCAGATATCTCTTCACATACTGATTTCATTTCCTTAGGATATATGCCCAGTAGTGGAATTGGTGGATCATATAGTAGTTCCATTTTTAATGTTTTGGGGAGCCTCCATATTGTTTTCCTTTATGGCTGTACTAATTTTCATTAACACCAACAGTATGTAAAGATTCCCCTTTCTCCACATTCTCACCAGCTTATCTTTTGCCTTTTTTGATAACAGCCATTCTAACTGGGGTGAAGTGCTTTCTCATTGTGGTTTTGAATTGCATTTTCCTGATTAGTGATGTTGAGCATTTTTTTCTTACACTTTTTGACTATGTGTCTTCTTTTGAAGAACATCTGTTCAGGGCTTTTGCCCATTGTTTAATTGAATTATTATTATTATTATTTTTGTGCTATTGAGTTGATTCCTTATCCTTTTTGAATGTTAGCCCCTTGTCAGATGTATAGTGACATGCAGAGGAATGAAACTAGAACCTTGTTTCTCACCATATAGAACAATCATCTCAAAGTGGGATTAGAGAATTAAATATAAAACCTAAAACTGTGAACCTACTATAGAAAGAAAACATAGGGGAAATGCTTCATGACATCAGTCTGGGCAAAGACTTTTGAGTATGACCTCTAAAGCACAGGCAACGAAAGCAAAAATAGCAAATGGCATTATTGTTATTTTCTTAATAAAAAATTGTATTAGAAGCATTCAGAATTTTAACAAAACAGCTGCAGCTTTTTGTTTTTGCAGTTACAGAGTGGTATTTAGTTTAGTTAACAGAACAATTATTTCATGTAAACTGCATAGAGACAACAACTGAAGATGAAACTACCATCCCCATATGTAACTGATTTGTGCTGTGCACCAAGTACCTTTAAATTTCCCTTCCATTTTATAACCCTCATACTATACCAAGAAGGTTAGTGGCTATTGAAAATACCGCCAGGACAGGACTATCTAAAGACATGTTTGGTAGTGTATTAACTGTACAAAAAAAGACACTGTACACTTCGAAAACAAAAATATACAGCCTTACATTTCGATTTTTTCTTCCAAAAAAAAAAAAAATCCTGCTAGAACCAACTGATTTGTCATCATCATGTTTATCTTTATTTTCCTGCTCTTCCTCATTCTCTTCATTTTCCTCATCTTCATTCTTTTTCTTGCTTTTTTTTTTATTCCAGCCTTGATGACTCCTGTTTCTTTTCGCATCAGGCTTTCCTTTAGCTTGGTATGCAGCAATATCCTTCTTGTATTTCTCCTTCAGCTTCACAACCATCTTTCCGTAAGGTTGCTTGTCCTCTGCAGCAATGTCATCTGCATCTCTCCCAGTTTCTTTGCAATATATCCAGTGGATAGGCCAGGATGTTTACCTTTGATTTTTGGCCCATACTCAGAAAGGAACAAGAAAAAGACCAAACAAAGTAGGCCCCTTAGCTGCATTGGGATCCTTGAACTTCTATTTTGTTTTCCCTTTAGGAGGGATGTAGGTTTTCATTTCTCTTTCATAATGGGCCAGGTTTGTCTTTCCCTGTCTTCACATTTTCCCTTCTCTTGAGCAAACATGGTTTTCCACCTCTTTGAGCACTTCTTAGAAGACCCTTAGAAGCTGACTGAAGCATCTGGGTGCTGCTGCTTGTGCTCCTCCTGGCAAGTTTGCACAAATAATGTGTATGATGACATTTTGTCTCTTGACTTCTTTGGATTTTTGCCCATATTCAGTTATTTTTCCTCAGCAAGGCATAGAGCTGCTCAGTGCCTCTCTGGCTCACACTTGCCCTGGTGTTGTTTCTGTGGAGCTCAGTGTATGCTGACACATGGGATTACATCAAACGGAGATGCTTCTGTGTGGCAAGGGAAACAGCCAACAGAATGAAGAGACGACCTATATAATGGGAGAAAATATTTGTAAACTATACGTCTAACAAGGGGTTAATATTTTCATTCTTTCTGAATCAATAATTTATAATAAGTTTTTTTCTTTCATTTTTATGTGGCTTTTCCTAGACCTTGGATTGTAACATGTAGTTCCTGCTATGTGGCTTTCGGCATGTTTATAATTTTAATAGTTTCTCTTGGAGCTTCGCAACCTGTTTCCCCACCCTTCACCCCAGTATTGACTAGAAATCTATCTCAGCTCTTACTCTTTATCCCATTGTGTCCACTCTTGCTCATTTTACTTGCCTTGGTATCTAACCACCTTTTCTGTAGAGATACCTTTTGACCACTTCTCCATCTCTTTTGCCCTCCTACTTCTCATTACCTTTAACTAAAACTCTGGATTGGATGTCTCATGTTGAACACAGTGAAACTGACTTCCTTATCTTTCTCCCTAACTCCTCCTTCATACTTACCTTTGTAGTCACTGGGGAAGGGATAGTCATAAAGCCTGGCAGTGAAAGAGATTGAATGTGGACTGACCTTTAACCCATTGTTCCCCAGCCCCACAGTTCCTCTCCCACTAGTGTGAAACCATACAGCTCACTTGTTATTCTTCATCCTTCTTTTCTCCATTCTTACGGATAAATGTCTAACTATAGTATGTACGAGCTGCTGTAACCTTTTGAAAAGTAGCTGCCTATTCCCTCACTCATCTCTGCATCTTCAAAGATATTTCTTAAGTTATTTTATTACTTTCCTGGAAAAAAATCACCTAAGGATAAGCAGTTCAGTGTAAAATTTTGAAAAGTTGTGAACATTTTGTATAGGTAAAGGATCAAAGCACATAGTGACTAGTGTTCTGGTAATGCATGACAGTAACAACTGAGCATCTGAAAGGTCAGAATTCCTGTTTACTGTGATGGGAGATACCATGGGGTGAGCATATTTGGCAGAGCTCAGGTAGGGTAGAGATGGGAATTCATTTTGGATGTGATAAGTTTGAGGTGTTTATTGGACCACCAAGTAGATTTGGTTATTATGTATCAATAGTCTTTTTTAATCTGGAAGAATCCCCCTCCATTGATAGTACTTTTTTGAAGAGTTCAGGTCTGTTGTCTAATAGAATGTCTGACATTCTGGATTTGTTTGATTGTTTTCTAGTAATTGCTTAAGGTGAAACATGCTTTTGACAAGAATATAACGTAGGTGGCATTGTATATGTTTTATTGCATCACATAGGAGGCATATCTTGTCAGCTCGCATTAGTGCTGTTTGATCATTTGGTTAAGCTTGTGCCACCACATCTCTCCATTGTTAAGGTATTTTACCCTATTTAATATTAGTAAGTAGGCTGGGTGTGGTCGCGCCTGTAATCCCAGTACTTTGAGAGGCAGAGGTGGGTGGATCACATGAGCCCAGGAGTTTAAGACCAACCTGGGCAACATGGTGGAACCTCATCTTTAAAAAAATACAAAAATTAGTAGGGTGTGGTGGTGTGCAACTGCAGTTCCGCTACTCAGGAGGCTGAGGTGGGAAAATTACTTGAGCCCAGGAGGTGGAGGTTGCAGTGACCCACGATTGTACGGCTGCACTCCAGTCTCTGTGACAGGGTGAGACTGTGTCTCAAAAATAAATAGGCGGGTGCGGTAGCTCATGCCTATAATCCCAGCACTTTGGGAGGCTGAGGCAGGCCGATCACCTGAGGTCAGGAGTTTGAGACCAGCCTGGCCAACATGGTGAAACCCCATCTGTCATAAAAATGCAAAAATTAGCTAGGCATGGTGGCTTATACCTGTAATCCCAGCTACTTGGGAGGTTGAGGCAGAAGAATTGCTCGAACCCGGGAGGCGGAGCCTGCAGTGAGCCAAGATCGTGCCACTGCACTCCAGCCTGTGTAACAGAGACTCTTGTCTCAAAAAATAAATTAATTAAGATAAAAAAATAAAATAATTAGAAAGTAATCAGGGGACAAATGTGTTAGGACACCTAATAACTTTTACCATATGTTTTTATTCTCTTTACTCATTCAGTACATACACTTGAAAAACAGTTCTTTCGTCTTAACAGTTTTATAGTAGAAGAGTTGTTTCTTATATGATCAGAAGTTTAGAAAGATGCTTGTCAGAATGAAAAATAAGGGAAAAAATGAAATTGAGACAGTATGGAAGTACAGTGGGAGAGGGCAGTGGTAAAGCCAACCTCAGTGGCTGTTGGTGGTTGTGTTTGCATGTGTTTGGAGGGTGGTGCTGACCACAATCTTGATGTATAAAACTTTCCTGGTTCCTTATGGCTGTTATAAAAAAGGTTTTGCTTTTAAAAATGTAAGCAGCATTATATTCTTAGTCTTACTTCAGCGATCTTGGTTTGAGTTAATGAACTTTTTTTTTTTTTTTTTTTTTTACAGATTTAAATTGATACTGGTGTACATCTCCTTGTTCAAAGGTAATTTTTTAGTTTTTAAAACTGTATTGTATTAAATTTATTAGTCAAGTAGTTTGTCTAGAAAGTAAATTTCAGTTACTACAATTGTATCAGTGACTGACTGACCACCTGGCCTTATAGGCTTTTCGTCATAGAGAAGATTGTTATCCTCAGGAGAATGATGGTTACTACACCTGTAGTGTACAATAATATGCTCAGTACTTGTTCGCTATAGAAAATTAGTAGATTGTTATGGAGCCTTGGGTTTACACATTTTTGGTAAATCTCAGTTTGCCTTAGGATCCTTGAGCATTGGGTTGAATGTATTAGTTTCCTAGGGCTGCTGTAACAAATACTACAAACTGGGGTGCTTAAACAGCAGACATGTATTTTTATTCTCTCACTGGTCTGGAGGCTAGAAGTCCAAAATCAGTTTTGGCAGGGCCATGCTCCCTCGGAAGGCTCGGGGGGAGAATCCTGCTTTCGTCACCCCTGCCTGGCTGCTGCTGGTTGCCAGCAGTCCTTGGTGTTCCTTGGCTTTTAGCTGCTTCACTCCACTCCAGTTTCTGCCTTTCTCTTCAGATGGTCTTCTCCCTCTGTAGCTTTCCTCTCTGTAAATCTCCTTCTCCTTTTTTTCTTTTTTATTTTGAGACAAAGTCTCACTCTGTCACCCAGGTTGGAGTGCAGTGGCGGGATCTTGGCCCACCACAACCTCAAACTCCTGGGCCCAGGAGATCCTTCCACCTCGGCTTCCCAAGTAGCTGGGACTATAGGTGCATGACATCACACCCAGCTGATTTTTGTAATTCATGTAGAGGCAGGGTTTCGCCATGTTGGCCAGGCTGGTCTCAAACTCCTGGGCTCAAGCCGTCCACCTGCCTCAGCCTCCCAAAGTGTTGGGATTACAGGTGTAAACCACTGTGCCCTTAATCTCCCTCTCCTTATAAAGGCACCAGTCATTGGATTTTGGGGCCCACCCTAATCGAGTATGACCTTGTCTTAACTTGGTTACATCTGCAAAGACCCTCTTTACAAATAAAGTCACAGATCCTGGGGTTAGGACTTGAACTATCTTTTGGGGGAACACAATTCATCCCCAACAGGTGGGAACTGGCTCATGCTGTAGTGATATGAGGATGCAGTGATCATTTAAACCCATAATGCTGTGTTCTAGGAGGTACTAAAATATTTTGGAATTGGTATAGAAATGAAAGTAAATGCATATTAGTTGTTATTAGTGAACTTTTCTAAGAAGGTGAAGGAGGTTTGAGGGAGTCATGAAAGGAAGGAAAGTTTTTCTCAACTCTTGTGTCTACCTAATTAGTGTATATTTACTGTTCCAGTTATTGGCTTTTGTTTTGGTCATAAGTGACTGAAAAATGTAGATTACAGTTAGAATGAAAGTGTTTTTAATGTGGCAGTGCATATGATATTAGTCACATGTTTGCTTTTTGGGGTTTGAGATTTGAAGTAATGTTCTTTAAATGGCCTATACTGTATGATGCTTGTGAGTAAATACCAAATCCAGATTGCATTAACTTTTTTCTTCATTCTCTTCCTCCATTTAAATAAAACAGCTATATTCATCCAACAACTCATAAAGCCATAATGTGGTATAACATCCTTTTTGAGAGGTGAACATTATTGAATGAAAATGGCTGACAGAAGTGGGAAGATTATTCCAGGACAAGTGTATATTGAGGTGGAATATGATTATGAATATGAAGCAAAGGATAGAAAGATTGTGATAAAACAAGGGGAGCGGTACATCTTGGTGAAAAAGACCAATGATGACTGGTGGCAAGTCAAGCCGGATGAAAACTCCAAAGCGTTTTATGTGCCAGCCCAGTATGTGAAAGAGGTCACGCGCAAAGCTCTAATGCCACCTGTTAAGCAGGTAGCTGGTCTACCAAATAACTCCACGAAAATAATGCAGAGTTTGCATCTTCAGAGATCAACAGAAAATGTGAACAAATTGCCTGAGCTTTCAAGTTTCGGAAAGCCGTCGTTGTCTGTTCAAGGAACAGGTCTTACTCGTGATGCCAATCAAAATTTTGGACCCAGTTATAATCCAGGTCATACTGTCAACCTAAGCCTGGACCTGACCCATAATAACGGAAAGTTTAACAATGACTCACATTCTCCTAAAGTTTCCAGCCAGAATAGGACACGCTTATTTGGTCATTTTCCCGGTCCAGAGTTCTTGGATGTAGAGAAAACTAGCTTCTCCCAGGAACAATCTTGTGATTCCGCAGGAGAAGGCTCTGAAAGAGTACATCAAGATTCTGAATCTGGTGATGAACTTAGCAGCAGCTCCACTGAACAGATAAGGGTAAGATTAAAAATAGAATGAGGAAACACTTTGTACCACCCTAGTGAAAATATTATAGTTTTTCTTTTAATTGAAATATTTATAAGAGTTAAGACTTGTTTTGCTTTGTATTTTCAGAGTACATGGGTTCTATCCTGATTTAAAGATCTAGAAAATATGTGAAATAACTTGTGGAGTTCATAAAGGGTCACTTTTTGGTTTTCATAATTATTCTTATACCATAACAGGACTAGATCTACTTTAAGTGTGGAAACTTCTTTTTCCCTTTTCTCTATTGATTATGTATAAGGCAGAGGGAATTTACTTAATTTACTCAGTGATGATATTTCTTCTAATAGAAAAAATTTTTACTGTTTTCTACCTGTACCCATTTTGACTTGTTTCCAAGAGGTCTTTAGGTAATAATTGGTTATCTGAGGAAAGATGTCATTGGAATATTAACTGCTAACTTTTGTCTTAAGTGTCTAAGTATCTACAGTTGATTTCACTGAATATTAGCCTGGAAAAATTTTTCTGTGTTCCTGGTTCGTTTTTTTTTTTTTTTTTTAAAGACAAGGTCTTGCTCTGTCCCCCAGGCTGTAATGCAGTGGAACAGTCATGGGTCACTGCAGCCTCGACCTCCTGGGCTCAAGCGATCTTCTCACCTCAGCTTCCCCAGTAGCTGGCACTACAGGTGTGTGCTGCCACACCCAGCTAATTAAAAAAAAATTTTTTTTTTAGAGACAGGGTCACACTATGTTGCCCAACCTGGTCACTTCCTGGCTCAAGTGATCCTTCTGTCTTGGACTCCCAGAGAGCTGGGATTACAGGTGTGTGCCACTGTACCTGGCTTTTTGTTTTTCTTTTTAAACCTTTCTTTTGAGATTAGATCTATGTCATTTTGTTTCTCGAGTGAAGACATTTTAAAAGTACCTACATGAAATTGAAACTTGAATATATTTTGGAAAGTGTAACTTTAGGTAAATTTAAAAATTAATGAGTTTTTGGCCTGAAGCTCTGTTGTAAGATTATCCATCAAGTCTGTGAATAATTGTGAGGTGTGCCCTTAGGTGTGGTCTGATTGTTATGGAAGTATATTATTTCTGTAGGTTGTAATTTTTCTTGTGACATTTTGGAGTGGAAATAGGAAAAAGGGAAGACTCTAGAAAAACTTCTAGTGTTGGAGATCAAGGAAGCTACGTGAAGTAGCTCTGTCAGTTTATCATCGTGTGTCTTAGTAAGTTTTTGTTCAGTCTTTATGTGATACTCTGACATAGAATATATAGTCTTTCCTGGAATTTTTCTATATATAGCCCCTCAGGGAACTAATGGGCCTTAGGAAAGACGCAGGATTCCATCCAGCCATCACCACAATTTCACACTTCAAATTACATTTTATATTTATGTACACATGCAATCCTATGTTTTTTTCATTACAGTCATCTTAAGTTCACTGCCCTGGAGTTCCATGGCTCCTAACCTCTCTTGGGGCCTTAACACTGTTTGGAAATCCTATTAGATTTCTCCAGTCAGCCCTCTTCCTAACTCTCCATGGCAGCTGTTTCAGACCTTCTCCATTTTCCTTAGTTCTCTGATTCACTTACTTTCCCCTGCTTTCATGAGAAGATAACCTTGCCTTCCACTTTACAGCAAATAAGAAAGCCATGGGTTGGAAACTACTTCAGCTTTGGGGAGCACGTGGTTCATAGTACTGGCTTTAGATTGGAATCTGGTTCTATATCACTTGCCAGCTGTGTGATAATTGGGGAAAATTACTGAACCTCTCTGTGTTTTAGTTTCTTCATTTAAAAATGGGAGTCACAGTGTTCTTGAGGCACATAATACATGCATTATGTATCTATTGATGTTTAATAAACTACCCCCAATTCAAGTGGCTTAAAATAGTAAACATTACCACTTGGTTCCTGTGAGTCACTAAATCAGAAGCAGCTTAATTGGGTGATTTTGAAGGCTAGGGGTGTCTCCTGAGGTTGGGGCTGGAGGGGCTGCTTCTGAAGATGGCTCACTCATGTGGGACTGGTTGGGCCTCTTCATAACTGCTTGTGTGTTGTTTCTAGTTTTCTTCAGATGGAGCAGAGAGAACGTGGTAGACACTGCACTGTCCTTTAGTCCTCATCTTAGAAATTGCTCACTGTCATATCCTATTGATTGTGCAGTTCAGCCCTGTTCTGTGTGGGAGGAGACTGTACAGGGGTGTGCATATCAGGATTTGAGAATCATTGAGGAGCCTCCTTGGAGACTGACTATAAGTATGCCATAAAATATAGCTGCTATTATTATTGTTGTTACTTGTGTTATTATTTCCACCATCAGATCTATAAATACACTTGTATCAGTAGTCCTCTTTTCCCCCAGTACAAGTGTTTCCTGTGCAGTCAAAGAACATTCTCTTCATATTCACTCTTCCCACATTTCACACACCTTATGCCAAAGATTATAGTATTGTGCTCATATGGTTTTAAACTTGTTGTTTGTCAACTGTTTTCAGCATTTGCATTTGCTCATGTTTTTCTCATCTTTTTTTTTTTTTGAGACGGAGTCTCACTCTGTCGCCCAGGCGGGAGTGCAGTGGCCGGATCTCAGCTCACTGCAAGCTCCGCCTCCCGGGTTTACGCCATTCTCCTGCCTCAGCCTTCCGAGGAGCTGGGACTACAGCTCTTCTTCAACTCCACCTTCCCCTCAGAGCATCTTTTATCTTCCTTTACCTTTATTGGCGACCCCCGGAAAGACTGATACGTATTTGCTTTTCTGCACTTCCTCATTTCCCACTCACTTGGTAACCTTTCCAGTGTGGTTTCTGGCTCCACCACACCACCCAAACTGTTTCTGCTAAAGATACTCATGGTTTCATTGTTGATACATTTACAAGGTGGTTAAAAGAATTTTAGTGTGTGCCTGTAGTTCCAGCTATTCAGGAGGCTGAGGTGGGAGGATCACTTGAGGCCAGGAGTTTGGGACCAGCCTGAGTGATATAGTGAGACCTCATCTCTGAAAAACAAAAACCAAAAAACCCCACAAAATTTTATACATAATTAATACAATTATCACAGCCAACAAGATTAATAATCAGATGCCAAATTTAAATAATTTTTTATTCAGGCACAGCAAGGGTGTAAATATTACTAATGTAAGTGTATGACTTGATGAATTTTTACTTATGTATACACTCTGTAACCAGTCTCGAGCCCCTTCCCTGTCAGTATCCACACCCTCAGCTCCTATGTCTTTCTTAGGAGGTTTTCATTTTTCTGACTTATATCACCACTGATCAGTCTTCTTTAATTAAACTTTTCATTTTGAGATAATTGTAGATTCATAAGCAGTTGTAAGAAATAATTTGGAGGCCGGGCATGGTGGCACATGCTTGTAATCCCAGCACTTTTGAGAGGCCGAGGTGGGAGGATCACCTGGGCCCAGGAGTTTGAAACTAAATTGGGAAACATGGCGAAACCATCTCCACAAAAAATACAAAAATTAATTGGGTGTGGTGGCATGTGCCTGTAGTCCTGGCTACTTGGGAGGCTTAGGTGGGAGGATCATTGGAGCCCAGGAGGCAGAGGTTGCAGTGACCTGAGATTGCACTGTTGCACTCCAGCTTGGGCAACAGAGTGAGACCCTGTCTCAAAATAGTAATAATTTGGACAGGTCTGTTGTACCCTCTATCCGGTTACTTTTAATGGTAACATCTGGCAAAACTATACTGTAATGTCACGATCAGGGGTTTCATGTTGGTACAGTTAATATGCTGAGCATTTCCATCACCACAGGAATCCCATATGTTGCCCTTTTATAACCATAACCAATTCCCTCCCACCTTAACTCTCCTTAACCCTGATCACCACTCATCTGTTTTCCATTGCTATAATTTTGTCATTTGAAGAATTTTATATAAATGGAATCCATACCTTTGGAGATTGGCTTTCATTCAGCATAACTCTGTAGATTGGTCCAGGCTGCTGTGTGTTATCAGTAGTTTGTTCTTTTTGTTGCTGAGTAGTGTTCTATGCTATGGATGTAGCATAGTTTATTTAACCATTTATCCATAAAAGAATGTCTAGGTTGTTTCCAGTTTTTGGCTGTTGCAAATAAAACTGCTATAAACATTTCTGTACAGGTTTTTATGTGTATATAACTTTTCATTTCTTTGGGGTAAATGCCCACAAGTATAATTGCTGTTCATAAAGTAGTTGCATGGTTAGTTTTTAGGAAATAATCCAAGTGTTTTTACAGAGTGACTGTATCATTTTAAATTCCCACCAGCAATGTATGAGTATCCGGTTCCTCTGTGTGCTCACCAGCATTTGGTGTTGTCACTATTTTTTTATTTTAGCCATTCTGATAGGTGAGTAATGATGTCTCATTTTGATTTTGATGTACATTTCTCTAATGGCTACTGACGTTGAATGTGTTCTCATGTATTTATTTGCCATTGGTAAATCCTCTTCATTGAAATGTTTCTGCATGTCCTTTGCCCATTTTCTTTTTTTTTTTTTTTTTTTTGTTGAGACGGAGTCTCGCTCTGTCGCCCAGGCTGGAGTGCAGCTCACTGCAAGCTCCGCCTCCCGGGTTCACGCCATTCTCCGGCCTCAGGCTCCCGAGTAGCTGGGACTACAGGCGCCTGCCACCTCGCCCGCCTAGTTTTTTGTATTTCTTAATAGAGACGGAGTTTCACCGTGTTAGCCAGGATGGTCTCGATCTCCTGACCTCGTGATCCGCCCGTCTCAGCCTCCCAAAGTGCTGGGATTACAGGCTTGAGCCACCGCGCCCGGCCATATTGCCCATTTTCTAATTGGATTTTTTTTTTTACTGTTGAATTTTGATAGCTTTTTTTTTTTTGTACATAGTTTAGATACTGGCCATTTGCCAAATATATGGTTTGCAGATATTTTCTCCCAGCATGTAGCTTGCCTTTTCATCTTTTTAACAGTGTCTTTGCAGAGCACAAGTTTTTAACTTTGATGAAGTCTTGGTTATTGGTTTTTCCTTGTGTGGAATCATGGTTTTGTGTTAAGTCTAAGAACTAGTTTTAACTTTGTTGAAGTCCAGTTCATCAGTTTTTCCTTTTATAGATCATGCTTTTATATCAAGTATAAGAACTCTAGCTATATTAGGCTTCTCCAGAGAAATAGAACTGATAAGGGTATATGTGTGTGTGTATATAGTCATGTACCACATAATGACATTTCAGTCAATGATGGACTGCATCTGTGATGACAGTACCAGAAGATAATAATACTGTATTCTTACTGTTCATTTCTATGTTTAGATACACAAATACCATTTTGTTCCAGTTGCCTACATTATTCGGTACAATAATATGTTATACAAGTTTGTAGCCTAGGAGCAATAGGCTGTACCATCTAACTTAGGTGAATAGTAGGCTGTACCATCTCATTTTGTGTAAGAACACTCTGTGATGTTTGCCCAAAGATGAAATTGACTGTTATATTTCTCAGAAAATATCCCCATCGTTAAGTGATGCATGAAGTCCAGAATTTGCAGGGTGGATGGGCAGGTTAGAGACTCAGGGAAGAGCTGATGCACTTCAAATCGATAGGCTGTCTGGTGGCAGAATTTCTTCTTGCGTGAGGTAGGTCAGTCTGTTGTTCTATTCAGGCCTTCATTTGATTGGATGAGACCCACCTACATTCTGGGGAGCAATCTGCTTTACTCTCAGTCCACATTTAAAAGTGTTAATTTCATCCAAAAAAAAAAAATCACTGTCACAGAAACTTTCAGAATAATGGAAATATCTGGGTACTGTGGCCCAGCCCATTTGACACATACGGTTAACCATCACAGAAGCCTTAGATCCTGAATGCTTTCTTATTTTTTTTTTTAAGTTTATAGTTTCGCATTTTATGTTTGAATTTGTGATCCATTTTGAGTTTAATTTTTTTTTTTTTTTTTTTTTTGAGATGGGGTCTTACTCTGTCACCTAGGCTGGAGTGCAGTGGCACAATCGTAGCTCATTACAACCTTGAACCCCTGAGCTCAAGTGATCTTCTCAGCTTCATGAGTAGTTGGGACTACAGGCATGTGCCACCATGCCCAGCTAGTTTATAATTTTTTTGTAGAGAGAGAGTTTCACTGTGTTGTCCAGGCTAGTCTTGAACCCCTGGCCTCAAGTGATACTCTTGCCTCAGCCTCCCAATGTGTTGGGATTATAGGCTTGAGTCACTGTGCCTGTGCCTGGCCATGAGTTTAATTTTTATATAAGGTGTGAGCCTTAAGATTTTTTTTGGCCTATGGATTTCTAATTATTATAGTACCACTTGTTGAAAAGGCTGCCTTTCCTCCAATAAATTGTCTTCTACCTTCGTTAAAAATAATTTGGGCTCCTTTGTGTGGGTCTGTTTCTGGGTCTTCTATTTTGTTTCATTCATATATGTCTCTTTAATACCATGCAGTTTTATTTACCATAGTTATATAATAAGTCACGAAATCAGATAAACTGATTCCTCTCACTTATTCTTCTTTTTCAAAATTGTTTTAGCTATTGTGGTAGGCTGAATAATACTTACCAAAGATAATAGGTCTTAATCCCTGGAACCTGTGATGTTACCATAATTGGGAAAGGGATTTTTGCAGTCGTGATTAAGTTAAGGATCTTGACAAGATTATCCTAAACCCTCCATGTAATCACAAATGTCTTTATAAGAGAGAGGTAGAGGGCACTGCACACAGAGAAGGCTATGTGAAGAAGAAACAGAGATTTGAGGATGCTGGCCTTCAAGATAGGAATGATGTGGCCGCGAGCCAAGGAATGCCAGCAGCCACCAGAAGCTGGAAGAAGCAAAGAAGGAATTCTTCTCTAGAGCCTCTGGTATACACATACTGGAGCATCAGAATTGTTAACTTGTACTTCTGTGGAATATGACTTTATCAACTAGAATAAAGTGTTTATAGTACTAGAATATAGTAACTTTAGTTTTACAGATTCTACACATTTTCAAAGCTTTTGAGATTAGCACCTTTTCCCTCATCCTGGTTTATGGAGGTAGTTTCAAACTTTTGTTTTTTTTTTTTTTTTGAGACCAGGTTTTTGCTTTGTCACCCAAGTACAGTGATGTGATCTCGCCTCACTGCAACCTTCCACCTCCCGGGCTCACGTGATCCTCCTGCCTCAGCCTCCCGAGTAGCTGGGACTAGGCACCCACCACCATTCCCAGCTTATTTTTTTGTATTTTTAGTAGCGATGGGGTTTCATCATGTTGACCAGGCAGGTCTCAAATTCCTGATCTCAAGTGATCCGCCCGCCTCTGTCTCCCAAAGTGCTGGGATTACAGGCATGAACCACTGAGTCCAACTAGTTTCTTTCTTTTTTTTTTGAGACTGATTCTTGCTGTCACCCAGGCTGGAGTGCAGTGGTGCAATCTTGACTCACTGTGGTCTCTGCCTCCCAGGTTCAAGTGATTCTCCTGCCTTAGGTTCCCCAGTAGCTGGGATTACAGGCGCGCACCACCATGCCCAGCTAATTTTTTGTATTTTTAGTAGAGATGGAGTTTTGCCATGTTGGCCAGGCTGGTGTCGAACTCCTAACCTCAAGTGATCAGCCCGCCTCAGCCTCAAAGTGCTGGGATTACAGGCTTGAGCTGCTGAGCCTGGCCCAGTTTCATACATTTTTAATAAAGTTAGGTTGTTTTGTCATAGTCTGCATTCTGTCCTGGAATTCCCGACCCACCTCAAATGCCTACATTAAAAACAAAATTTGCATACGTTGAGGCTCATTCATTGTGTGGTAAACTTAAATGGGTTTTGACAGATGCACAATATTGGGTATCCACAATTACAGCACCATACAGGATTTTATAGAGCAAAAGTTTTCAATTTTAATAAAGTACAAAACTAAACAGTTATTTCTCTCATGGATCATATTTTTACTGTTGTATGTAAAAACTCATTGCCAAACCAAAAGTCACCTAGATTTTTCTGTTTCACTTCTAGAATTTTTATAGTTTTTCACCTTAAATATAGGCCTGTGATCCGTTTTTAGTTAATTTTTTGTGAAAGGTGTAAGGTCTTTAGGTTCATTTTCTTTGCATATGTCCATCTAATTGTTTCACCACCGTTTGTTGAAAAAGACTTTTCTTTCTCCATGGAATTGACTTCATTTCTTTGTCAAAGATCAAGTGACTGTATTTTGTGGGTATGTCTGTGAACTTTTTATTCTGTTCCATTGATCTCTTTGTCATTCTTTTGTTAATACCATGCTGTCTGGATTAATGTAGCTTTATAGTAAGTGTTGAAAGTAACTAATGTGTGTCTTCCTACTTGGTTGTACTTCAGTATTGTGTTGACTGTTCTTTTACTTTTCCATGTAAGGTTTAAATTTCACTTCGTCCATATCTACAAAATAGTTTGTTGGGATTTTGATTGGAATTGAGTTGAATCTACAGATCAAATTGGAAACAATTGACATCTTAACACTATAGTCTTGTAATTCATGGACAAGGACTGTGTCTTCATTTATTTAGACTGTTTTTGATAACATTCTTTAGAGTTTTGTAGTTTTCTGTACCCTTTAGCTATCACCCCACTGTCGTCTGTGGTTCCCGGCACCAAGCAACCATTAATCTACTGTCTATCTCTATAGATTTTCTGATTCTGGACCTTTTATTTTAGTGGAATCATATTTACATGATCTTTTGTGACTGCTTTCTTGCACTTAACTAAATGTTTTCAGTGTTCAGCCATGTTGTAGCATGTATCAGTACTGCATTCCTTTTCGTGTTGGAATAATATTGTATTGTTTATCCATATGCCACTTTTGGAACGTTTTGATTGTTGCCACCTTTTTTGGCTAGTATGAATATTTCTGCTATAAACGTCTGTGGATGTGTTTTTGTTTGTTTTTTGTTACACAATTTTATTGTTGTGGGAACATCATAGAGTGTACTTACACAAACCTAGATGGTCTATCCTCCTACACACCCAGGGTAGATGGTGTAGCCCATTGCTCCTAGGCTAACAAACCTGTACAGCATGTGACTGTCCTGAATACTGTAGGCAATTATAACACAGTGCTAAGTATTTGTGTATCTAAACATAGAAAAGGTACAGCAAAAATACAGTATTATAATCTTATGGGACCACATTTGTGTATGTGGTCCACTATTGACTAAAATGTTATTCAGCGTATGACTGCATATAAAAATGCAATTGAGCCAGGCTCGGTGGCTCACGCCTGTAATCCCAGCGCTTTGGGAGGCCAAGGTGGGTAGATCACGAGGTCAAGAGATCAAGACCATCCTGGCGATGTCTGTGGACATGTTTTTATTTCCGTAGAGTAGATACCTAGGAGTGGAATTGCTGGGTCATGGGGTAAATGTATGTCTAACTGTTTGAGGAACTGCCAGAGTGTTTTCCAAGGTAGCTGTACCATTTTACACTCCCACCAGCAGTGCATTAGGGTTCCAGTTTTTCCACATCCTTGTCAATACTTTTTATTATCTGGCTTTTTGCTTATGGTTATTCTAGTGAGTAGGAAGTGTCTGATTGTGGTTTTAATTTGCATTTGCCTCATGATTAATAATGTTGAGCATCTTTTCATATGTTCATTTGCTATTTATATATTTTCCTTGGAGACATGTTTATTCAAATTCTTGGCACATGTTTAAGTTGTTTTGCCTTATTGCTGAGTTGTAAGAATTCTTTATATAATTTAGGTAGCAGTCACATACCAAATGTGTGATTTGCAAATATTTTCTCACATCTCCCATTCTGTAGTTGTTTTTTCATTTTCTTGATAATAGCCTTTTTTTCAAGAGGCAAGTTCTCATTGGATTGCCCAGGCTGGAGTGCAGTGGCTGCTCACAGGTACAGTCATAGCTCATTGCCGCCTCAAACTCCTGGGCTCAAGTGATCCTCTCACCTCAGCCTCCTTAGTAGCTAGGGCTACAGGGCGTGCACCACTGCACCGGGCTTGATAATGTATTTTTAATCACAAAAGATTTTACTTTTGATGAACTCCAAATTTTGTTGTTGTTGCTCGTGCTTTTGGTGTCATATCTAAGAATCTATTGCCACATCTGAGGCCTTAGAAGTATTTACTCTTATGTTTTCTCCTGTTTTATAGTTTTAGCTTATACATTTAAGTTTCTGATTCATTTTGAGTTACTTTTCGTATATGATGTCAAGGGTCCAACTTCATTTTTTTTCTGTGTGGCTGTCTAGTTGTCCCAGCGCATTTTGTGGAAAAGACTCTACCTCATTGAATGGTTTGGCCCCCTTGTTGAAAATCATTTGGCCATAGACACCTGGTTTATTTCTGTACTCTCAGTTCTGTTCCATTGATCTGTTTATCCTTATGCATGTACAAGATTGTCTTGATTACTCTTGCTATGTAGTAAGTTTTAAAATTAGTGTTAGTCCTCCTACTTTATTGTTCTTTTTCAAGAGTGTTAGGTCTCTTCTGTGTCCTTTGCAATTCCACATGAATTGTGGAATCAGTCGGTCAGTTTCTGTAAAGAAACCAGCTGAGATCCTGATAGAGATTGCCTTAAGTCTATAAATCATTTGGGGAGTAATGCCATTTTAACAGTATTAACATTTCTTGCAGGGCAGATCTAGTCGTACTGACTTCCCTCATTTTTAAATTTTTTGAGACAGGATCTCGTTCTGTCACCCAAGATGAAGTGCAGTATCATGATCATAGATCACTGGAGCCTCAACCTCCTGGTTGAGGGCTCAAGCAATCCTCCTACCACAGCCCCCCAGGTAACTGGTACTACAGGTGTATGCCACCGCACCTGGCTATTTTTTTTTCTTATTTAATTTTTTTGGTAGAGGCAGGATCTCACTTTGTGGCCCAGATAGGTCTTGAACTGCTGGCTGAAGTAATCCTCCTGCCTCCACCTCCCAAAGTGCTGGGATTATAGGTGTGAGCCACCATGCCCGGCCCCTCATTATTTTTATTTTATTTTATTTTATTTTATTTTATTTTATTTTTTTTGAGACAGAGTCTTGCTCTGTCACCCAGTTTGGAATGCAGTGGCACGATCTCAGCTCACTGCAACCTCTGCCTCCTGGGTTCAAGCGATTCTCCTGCCTCAGCCTCCTGAGTAGCTGGTATTATTGGCACGTGCCACCCACCTGGCTTGGCTAATTTTTTGTATTTTTGGTAGAGGCAGGGTTTCACAGTGTTGGCCAGGCTGATCTAGAACTCCTGACCTCAAGTGATCCACCCACCTCAGCTTCCCAAAGTGCTGGATTATGCGTGAGCCACCACGCCTGGCCTGACCCCTCATTTTTATTTGTTGAAGAAGATGTTTATTTTGCATAATTTTTTTGGATGTGGAATGCTAGTCATGATTATTTTTTTTCTACACTTTAAATGTTTCACCCCACTCTCATGTGTGGTTTCTGAGGAGAAGTTTGCTGTAATTCTTACATCTTTGTTCCTCTGTAGTTGAGGTTTTTTTTCCTTCTGGCTTCTTTCAAGGTTTTCTCTTCATCTTTGGTTTTCTGCAGTTCAAGTATGATATGCCTTTGTGTAGGTTTTTTAGTATTTATCCTGCTTTCAGTTTGGGAAGTTTCTCTTGGCGTATCTGCAAGCTCACTGATTCTTTCCCCAGCCATGTCCGGTCTACTAATCATACCATCGAAGGCATTTTCTTTTCTGTTACAGTGTTTTAATTTCTGGTTTTTTTTTTTTTTTTTTTTTGATTCTTAGATTTGACAACTCTGCTTACATTATTCATTTGTTCTTATATGTTGTTAAATTTTTTCTTTATAGCCCTTAACATATTAATAGTAGATTTGAGACAAGGTTTTGCTCTGTTGCCCAGGATGGAGTGCAGTGGTGCCATCATGACTCACTGCACCCTTGACCTTCTGGGTTCAAGCGATTTTCCCACCTCAGCCTCCCAGGTAGCTGGGAAAGCAGGCTTGTGCCTTCAAGCTTGGCTAGTTTTTGTATTTTTTTGTAGAGATGGGATTTCACCTTGTTGCCCAGGCTGGTCTCAAGCTCCTGGGTGCAAGCGATCTGCCCGCCTTGGCCTCCCAAAGTGCTGGGATTATAGGTGTGAGCCACTGTACCCAGCCTAATAGTAGATATTTTCAGTTTCTTGTCTAATAATTCCATCTGCGCCACAACTGAGTTTGATTCTGATGCTTGCTTTGTTTCTTCATACTGTTTTTTTCTTGCCTTTCGGCATGCCTTGCAATTTTTGGTTGAAAGCCAGACATCATATATCAGGTGATAGGAACTGAAGTGGTGTTTTGGGTTAATCTGGGTAGAAACTGGATTGCCTTTAATGTTCGCTGTAGTTGTAGGTACCAGAGGCTTTAAATTCATCAGACATCAGTGTTTTAGTCTCTAAGAGATTTTCCTTAGTATCTACTTCATGTAGGCACCCCCGCAACTCCCACCTCCTGCCCCTCAGTTCACTGTTAATGTACTGTGGAGGCCTGTTGAAGTGGTGGTAAAGTGTGGGGAAGAGGATAGTGTTCTGTTAGGATTAAATCTCAGCCTTTTAGTGTTTATGTGTCACTGAGCTGAGAACTTGACAAGTGTCTGTTAGTTTACCCTTTCCCTTAGGCAAGACCAGGGATGTGGAGTCTGGGAGGTGCCCTTTCCTCAGGTCAGATAAGGCTCTGGTAAACCCTTTTAAGTTTTTGTAAGTCTGGGAAGTAAGTCTTTGTTATGATGAATGACTTGGGCTTATTTCATACTAGTTATTTTTTCCCTCCCCTTGTCAGAGCTATGGGAGTATCTTGGCTCTTTACTATAGGAAGCTGGTGTTGTTTTTGGAAGTAAACCCCACAAGAGTATAAGGTCTTTCTTTCAAGACTGCCACTCCTAGAAGTTAGTCATTCTCATCCTAGTCCACACTTAGCCTCCAGCAATTCACTGAAATGACCGTTTAAATGTTCCTTCCAGTTTATAGCTCCAGGGTTTCTGTTCCAGGGAAATAGATCTGTATCACTCTGAATTTGCCTTGCTCTCCAAATTTTGGGGTAGTGGTTTGCCACGTGACTTTGGTTCTGTAATGAGTCCAAGAAATAATTATTTTCAGTTTGTTCAGCTTTTGTCTGATGTTAGAATGAGAGTGATGACTTCCAAGCTTGTTACATGTCTGAGCTAAAATAGGAAGTTCTACAGTTGATTTTCATGTTCATCTTGTATCTTGCCACCTTGCCTAACTCATTGATTTTATGAGTTGTTTTTATATGGTTTATTAAGAACCATACACTTTGCTGAAGTCCTTTTTTTCCCCTCATAATCGCATTGATTTTCCTTTAATATGTATGTCTTACCAATCTTGAGTATCAAGTTTTCCAGGTCCCTATCATTAGAAAGTATGATCTGAAACTGGGGAGTAGAAATGATAAGATTTTTCTCTATGAGGCTGACATGATGCCAGAAGGAAAAGTGATAACTGACAACCTGATATTTAGGAAGAAGGCCAGAAATCCATAAATCTTAGAATCATATTATTTTAGAAATGCAATAATGAGTTTTTATCATGATGACCATAAATCTAGAAATGTTTACATTTGTTATATATTAGCTTTTTATGTTGGCATATACATTCGTAGAGAGTTTATTCTTTGCGATGATAAACACATTTCTGGCATTTGAAGCCTAATCTTATATTAATTTGGAAAATTTTATATATGGAACAACTCATCGACCAACATTTCAAGGTGCTGTTATCATAGTATAATGGGTTCACAAAACTAGTTCCCGAATTTGTTGTAGATTTCAGCTTTAGTTCTAATTGAAAACCATTTAAATATTTCCTTTTAGTCTTTTTTTCTAAATTGTGTGGGCTGCTAATAGAGGTGTTTATTGTATTTAAAAAATACAAATGTTAAATATATATACATATATTTACAAAGTAGGAATCATACTGTATGTGCAGTTTCACTGTAGGGAATATGTTAAAAAGTATTATACAAATGGAATTTCAGTTAAGAAGAATGCTTGAGGAATGGGATTTCTTTTTAGGTTAATTGGATTTTCTGGTTAATTCAGGATTAGGTATAAAGTCCTTTTTGTTTTAATGTTGGTTAGAGATTTTCCTAAATCTATTTCTACATAGATGGTACTGAATCTAAAAACAAGTGTAAACTGGCTTTGAATAGCCAGTTAATAGTGTCCCCTTTCATCCAAATCCTAGCTCGCTGCTGATAAATTTTTTTGATAAGTCCTCTCTTGCCACACTCCTGGAACCATGGAGTCATTATTTAGCTTTCTTAAAATTTTCTGAAATGCTGCTTTGTCACCAGTCCAGTCTTACCATAGACTTCCTACTTAATTATTGCTTAGAGCATGTCTAAAATTAGGAATCTTAGGTGATTTAGGGCCTCAGTCTTCTTTTAGTACCTATGATTTCTGCTATATAATGGCTTAAATAAGTTTTGGTGAATTAGAAAACCTAATCCTCAGTATTTATAACATAATAGTTTTTGGTAAAATATGCTTGAAGTTCCAGTCATCTTAGAAAGCAGCCTATTTGTAGGCTGGAATTATTTGTCTCTTTGAGCACTACTATAATTGTTGCTTATTTTACTTTTTTTAAATTTAGGACGATGTGGGGACTGAACTTGGGTTGAAACTGATTTAACTTTTCAGATTTTGGATCTGCCTCTGCTTTGCTGATCCTTGGGTGAGCTACTTAATTCTCTGAGCCTCAGTTTTCTTCCCTCTAGAAATGGAACTCAGAATTGTCATTAGGTTTAAATGAAATTCTGTTGTGAAATGACTTGTGTACTCAGACACAAAAAGAGGTACTTGGTACAATATTAGTTCTATTCACTGCACAGTAATGTGGATACAGGCAGTGTTGGAGAATAGAATGACTAAGCACAAGTATGTATGAGAATGTCATGGCTCTTTAAGATCCCATGTTTTTTTCTGTTTGTTTTAGTTTATATATATTAAAATATACAAAAATCTGGCCAGGCATGGTGGCTTATGCCTGTAGTCCCACCACTTTGGGAGGCTGAGGTGGGCGGATCACTTCAGGCCAGGAGTTCAAGATCAGCCTGGTCAATGTGGCGAAGGGCATGCCTGTAGCTCCAGCTACTTGTGAGGCTGAAGTGGGAGAATCACTTGAACCCAGGAGGCAGAGGTTGCAGTGAGTTGAGATCGTGCCACTGCACTCCCGCCTAGGCGATAGAGCGAGATCCTGTCTCCAAAGAAAAAAAAAAAAGATTAAGAAAATCAAAGAAATCAAAATCCTTCTTAGATTCGTTAATCACAGAAGATAAAATTTTTAAGTGGTTACTGGATTTTTACACTTTCAAAGTTATTAAAAAATTTCTAGAAAGTAGAAAGTAGGATAATCATTTATTTGAGTGCAAAGGTGAGTTTTGTATTATTATTTATTGCAATTATTGGTAAAATTTGTTTGTTTTTTTTTTTTTTTTGAGATGGAGTCTCGCTGTGTCGCCCAGGCTGGAGTGCAGTGGTGCGATCTCGGCTCAGTGCAAGCTCTGCCTCCCGGGTTCATGCCATTCTCCTGCCTCAGCCTCCTGAGTAGCTGGGACTACAGGCGCCCACCACCACACTCGGCTAATTTTTCGTATTTTTAGTAGAGATGGAGTTTCACCGTGTTAGCCAGGATGGTCTTGATCTCCTGACCTAGTGATCCGCCTGCCTTGGCCTCCCAAAGTGCTGGGATTACAGGCATGAGCCAACGCACCCGGCCGTAAAATTTGTTTTGTGTTGTACCTTTTTGCACAGAAACTGAAGTAAGGTCACTTAGATGATTATGTGACTGGCAGAGCATTACTTGAAACAGTTGACAGATGATATTCAGTGGCTTTGCCTTAGAAGGCTAGCTAGCTAATACTTCCAGGTTCTGGGTTTTCTAAATCCCTTTGCCTAGAATGTATAACCTAGTATTAATAGTACTTGATTCTTAGGCCGGGTGTGGTGGCTCACATCTGTAATCCCTGCACTTTGGGAGGCCAAGGTGGGCAGATACTCAAGATCAGGAGTTCGAGACCATCCTGACCAAAATGGCGAGTACCTCTCTACTGAGGTACAAAAAAATTAGCCAGGCGTGGTGGTGGACACCTGTAATCCCAGCTACTAGGAAGGCTGAGGCAGGAGAATCATTTGAACCCGGGAGGCAGAGGTTGCAGTGAGCCAAGATTGCACCATTGCACTCCAGCCTGGGCAACAGAGCAATACTCTGTCTCAAAAAAAAAAAAAAAAAAAGTCCTTTTACGTTCACCTCCCATCCATCTTTTCTCCAAATCAGCTGCAGAATTTCTGTTTTGACCCTTTTCTTTTCTAAAATAATCTCTCTCTTTTTCTTAACCTTTTTTCCCTAAACTGTGATTCTACCTCATGATTCCTAGATGCAGTTTTTCTTATATTTTATATTTATTTACCTTTTTTTTTTTCCTGCTTTCATCCTTGTGTATTAGAACTGTTAATTGTAAGTGCTAGAAACTCAGCTGTGACTAGCTTAGA
This sequence comes from Theropithecus gelada, assembly GCF_003255815.1. Taxonomy (NCBI): domain Eukaryota; kingdom Metazoa; phylum Chordata; class Mammalia; order Primates; family Cercopithecidae; genus Theropithecus; species Theropithecus gelada. The sequence continues at coordinate 17,930,235 of NC_037677.1, forward strand.
CAAAGGGGAATGTTCAGGCCCATGAGACCAAAGTCCAGGAGGGGATTATTCATTTGGGCATTAGGAATGATTGGAAGTAGGGTCTTGTTCACTGTCAGGATTCTTTTTACCTGTTCGATCTCTCATCTCTGATTTTCTCTCCATGATTCTGTTATTCTTCCAAAGAGATTTTCCTACGTGGCTGTAGACAAGTTCTGGCACCTGCCAGGATCACATTCTTAGTTTTTAAAATTAGAGTATCTATTTTTTCTTTCTTTAGTTCTAATTGAGAAAATCTCGGAGAAAGAGTCTGGCTTGGCTTGCCTTGGGACATGTTTAGACTTATGGCCAGGAGCATGATTGGACCCCACCCAAACTGCCTAGGTGGAATTTGAGGAGAAACAGTTCCCCCAGAGAAGTAGCTGTTTGTCCCCAAATAAGGGAGACGTGTTGTTCCCAGAGTAAAGGAGAGGTGCCAGGCAGACAAAATAGCAGTTGTCTGTCATATCCTCTTTTTCTGATAGCGGGTCTCTAGGTCTTCCCACATTATATGTATTCTGTACCAGGCCAGTCATTGACACCAGCTGCTGTGAAGACCAGGGAGGGAGCTGACAAGGAGTAGAGCACCCAAACTTATTATAGTTCGCCATTGGAAGTTTTGAAGATCCAGACTTTGAGTAGAGAGGAATTCTATGTAGTATAAAATAGAAAGGGCAAAATGATATTCCCTTTGAATGAGAGTTTGTGCATGTCTTTCTCTCTCCAGATTGTAAAGTCCTTAATGCCAAAGATTGTGTCCTATTGATCTTTGCCAAACAACCCTTTGACAACAGATAATGTAGTAAATAACTGTTGTGTAGTGAAGGGAATACCGATTTTGATATGTCCACAGTTTGGCAAGGGGTGAACTCGTGATGGTTCTTTTTATGTGTCAACTTGTTTGAGCCACAATGCCCAGATATTTGGTCAAACATTATTCTGGATGTTTTTGTGAAGGTGCTTTTTGTATGAGATTAACTTGTAATTTAGTGGACTTTGAGTAAAACAGATTACCCTCTGTAATGTGAGTGGGCCTCATCCAATTTGGTGAATACCTTGGTAGAACAAAGACCTTCCCTGAGCAAAAAGAAATTCAGCCAGCAGACCTCCTTTGGACTCAAACTGCAACTCTTCCCTGGATCTTCATCCTGCCCCTCTACCCTGCAGATTTTAGATTTGCCAAGCCTCCACAAGTACATGAGGTAATTCCTTAAAATAAATACATCTTAAAATATGTCTTTCTGCCTCTGTCTCCCTGTATGTATACACACACATCCTGTGGATCCTGCTGGATCTGTTTCACTGGAAAACTCTTGATTAATACACAGGGTATAGCTACTGACTGCTCTACATTTTTATTATCACAATTAGATACTCCAAGAGAAAGGCTTGAAGATCGTATGTAAAATTCTTTGCAAAAAGTTCTCAGCCTAGCTTAGTTCTTGTGCTCGTGTCTGGGCCAGTTATTCTGGTAGCTAGGTTAAGCACTCTGATTTATCAGAACTGCATTTTGTGTCAGTCCTTTTGTGAGGTGTGCAGGGTAGTATGATTGACAATTTCATCAGAATCACATCATTTGAGGGGGAGAGCAGATAACCAAAGAAGGTAATGGTGGTGATGCTAGTACCCCATAAAAGGGGAGTCGAAACCAATAAATGTTCATATAGCACAGTTATTTACTGTACATTGGAATATATCTTTTAGAATATGATATCAGTATACTTTTTATATTTCAGAATTCTTGTGTACTGTATAAAGTCAGTTGCATATAAATTTCCATCACATCTGTACATGGATTCTGATACTGGAATATTCATGTGCTTAAATCTATGATTAAAAAAAAAATCTTAGATGTTATGTTTAAAGGCCAAAGTCACAGTGTCATTTGGCTTGGAGTATCAGAAATTTCTCTTTCTCTGTGTACATATGTATATATACACACAAACACATAGATAATTGTAGTATAATTGTAGCAGAGTAGCAGTGGAAAATATGGTTGAGAAACTGGCATAATCCTGATAGAGTCATTAAAAAAATGTGTACATTAAAAATGTTCTGTGTTTTCACCCTGTTTTCTTTCTAGAGAAGAATTTGCTAATCTAGGTGACATATCAACAAAAACAACAGATGTGGAAAATTTTTTGCATTTTTGTTGAGAAAAATCTCATCTCTATGCATAGAATATCGTTAGCAGTTGCTTCAGTAAATGCCAAGCAGATGGTTTAAACTCAGAATGACTACTCAAATGATTTTATCACAACAATTACTTTGAAGTCTGTTAAAACAGTCAAGATCAGAATTTTAGAAAACCATGAATGTAGGTTGGTGTACATTAAAGAGGTATAGGAATAGGCTTCTAAATCAGAAAAATTGGTGTCACACGATCTACAAAAGATTCTTGACTTTTGAGGCCCTCTTTTTGTAAGCTATGGTTGAATAACTGCTTGTCTGTTTTTTTTTTTTAATTAAATTTTTTTTTTCTTTTTCTTTTTTCTTTTTTTTTTTTTTAGATGGTGTCTTGCTCTGTTACCCAGGTTGGAGTGCAGTAGCAGGCTCTTGGCTCACTGCAACCTCTGACTCCCAGGTTCAAGCGATTCTCATGCCTCAGCCTCCTGAGTAGCTGGGCTTATAGGTGTGCACTACCATGCCCAGCTGATTTTTGTATTTTTAGTAGAGACGGGGTTTTGCCATGTTGACCAGGCTGGTCTTGAACTCCTGGCCTCAAGATCCACCCACCTCAGCCTCCCAAAGTGCTGGAATTACAGGTGTGAGCCACCACACCTGGCCATTTGTCTGTTTTTATATAGCATAACAGACTGGAATTTGGTAACTTAAAAGTTGTTGGAAAGTAGGCAAAGCAGCAAGGAACTCTTGGTTTTTAATGAGGTGATAGAAAAATAAAAAGCCAGAGGCTATTCTGACTGATAGAGGGAGGGAGGAGGGTATCTTCAGTGTGTCAAGCACTGGATAGGTAACGTGTGATTGCTTCATAGCTGCTTTCTAAGGTAAAGAGATAATTTATTTTTACATTGAAGAAATAGTTTCCTATTCCCAGGTTAAGAAGTCAAGGAAGTAGTTATACCTTTTAAAAACTACTAAAAATGATTACATTAAAATTTTGTTGCTCTTGTTTGATTGGTAAATTTTACTTGAAAGAATGACTGACAAACTGATTATTCATATTAGGATATTAGACATTTTCTCAAAAATGAACTAAGTAAGCCTATCACTTTAAAGAAAATTAATCGATTTTTGCTTGAGGGAATGGGCACTCTGCTCTCCATGATGTGCTTATTTTACATTGCATGCTTGTATCAAAACATCTCATGTAGTCAATAAATATACAAACCTACTATGTACCCCCTAAAATTCAAAAAAATTAAAAAAGAAAATAATTGATTTTTATTGCATATGTTAAAATTCAAGCTTTTTAAAAATTTATCAAGAAATAATGTGGTGGATTGCTTGAGCTCAGGTGAAGATTAGAATTTTGAAAACTTAGATTTGCTGTCATGTGCTTATAGCTTCTCAATCTCAAGACTCCTGATGAATGCAGTGGTGATATTAAAGTTTTTGTTTTGTTGTTTTTAATGTTGTATAGTGAAATGTTTCAACATTTGGAAGATAAGCATAACTCAGTGAATGAATGTTCCTCAAGTAACCAGCGTACGATGGGTAAGAGAGCTATTCACAGTGCAAGATAGACAAGTGGGTTATAATGTGAGAAAGTACAAAGAGTTAATTGTTAATGATTTTTAGATTCCACATTGCAATTTATCTTTAAGAAACTACCACTTGTCAAGTTTTGATGGAGTGTCTGAGAAGAATGCTCACAATTGTATGAAAAGGCTGTTAAAGTAGTATTTCTTCCTTGTCCGACATATCTATAAGGCCATTGTTATATACTTCAACCAAAAAAACATATTGCAAAATATTGAATGTAGAAACAGATGTGACAATCCAGGCAATAAAGAGATTTGTAAAAATATAAAACAGCGCCATTTTTTTTAGTTTTTTTTTTTTTTTTTTGAGCGGAGATTAATCACTTTTTCATAAAAACATATGTTAATATGTAACAGGCTTATTTTTAAATGAACTAATAAATAATTTTAAAAACTTAGTTTTGATTTCTATTACTACATATCAATAGATATGAACTCACATAGATGAATTCTTTGTGAAAATTTGTCAGTTTTAATTTGGAAAGAAGTGGTCTTTTAACCATATATAGAATTAAATTATTTTTGTTTTAGGTGTAAACATATATGCCATGTTATAAACTAATATTCACGTATTGGAACTTTTTTTGGCTTAGAAAAAGTTTAGGCCAGGCATAATGGCTCATGTCTGTGGCCCCAGTACTTTGGGAAGCTGACATAGGTGGATCACTTGAGCTCAGGAGTTCAACACCAGCCTGGGCAACATGGCAAATCCCTGTCTGTACAAACAATACAAAAAAAATTAACTGGGCATTGAGACGTGTGCCTGTAGTTCCAAATCTCTGGGAGGCTGAGCTGGGAGGATCACTTGAGCCCAGGGGGCAGAGGTTGCAGTAAGCTGAGATCGCGCCTGGGTGACAGAGCAATACGTTGTCTCAAAAAAAAAAAAAAATGTGTATATATATATATTTTACATAAGGTCACATTCCTGAAAGGAAAGCACAGTATGAAAATAGTTTCAAGATGTGAAAACCTTGAATGTGCAAAAATGGGAATGAAAAGAAGTGAGACTTATGTCTCCAGTAAGAATGGAAAGAGGAAGGAAAGATTTTGTGTAGTTTCTGGTCAGACTGTTTTAAATATTTTTGTGCTGAAGTTGGAAAATGGAAAGCTTAAAAATATCTCTACTATGTTGGTTCTTCTTCAAGCATGTTATACAGTGTGAGAGATACCCTAGTGAGAACTGTTTTCAATACTTTAAGATGAATTGACACCATTTCTCACCTTTTATCTATTTAGCTAGTTGAACTAAAATTTGAAGCAAATTTAGGCAAGGAGATAATTAATGTAAGTCTTAAAAGAGTAGATATTTCTTTTTTCTTTTTGAGATGGAGTTTTGCTCTTGTTGCCCAGGCTGGAGTGCAATGGCACGATCTCAACTCACTGCAACCTCTGCCTCCTAGGTTCAAGTGATTCTCCTGCCTCAGCCTCCTGAGTAGCTGGGATTACAGGCATGTGCCACCACGCCTGGCTAATTTTGTATTTTTAGTAGATACAGGGTTTTTGCATGTTGATCAGGCTAGTCTCAAACGCCTGACTTCAGATGATCTGCTGGCTTCGGCCTCCCAAAGTGCTGGGATTACAGGCGCGAGCCACTGTGCCTGGCCCAAGAGTAGATATTTCTTAATGCAGAGAAACCTTAATCAGTTTTCTTGGGGGACAGAATTTTTTGTCCTATTGAATTTTCCTTAGTAAGACAGGGGTATCCAGTGTCTGTTTTTCGTTTGCCACTTACTAGAAGCTTTCACTGTGCTAGATAAAATGCAAAGTCTTGCCTAGTTTCTGCTTTTCTTTCTTTTTAAGAGACAGAGTCTCGCTGTCTTGCCCAGGCTGGAGTGCAGCAGTGCGATCTCAGCTCACTGCAGCTTCCACCTCCCACGTTCACACAGTTCTCCTGCCTCAGCCTCCCAAGTAGCTGGGATTACAGGCATGTGCCACCACGCCCAGATAATTTTTGTATTTTTAGTAGAGACAGGGTTTCACCGTGTTGGCTAGGTTGGTCTCAAGCTCCTGACCTCATGATTTGCCTGCCTCAGCCCCAAAGTGCTGGGATTACAGGTGTGAGTCACCGCACCTAGCCTAGTTTCTACTGTTAAAGAGCTCATAGTTTTGTGCATTTCGTTCCACTCTCCAGCATTAGCAAAGAAACATAAAAGTTTATTGGCTCTTTCTTTGAAAAATTTGACTTTTTCAGTCTTTTAGTTCTCTTTATAGTATTATATTTGTTAGTGTGGAATGTCTCCAGGTCATACACATTACTTTTGGAAAAAAAAGCAATTACACCATCAGATATCAGTTGTCAAACTCCCCTAAAATGGAATTACTGGAAAATCCCAGGTAGCAGTTTGGTTAGGTAGGCTCTGGCTACTAAAGTATTTTAAACATAGATATTTATTCTTAGTTTATTTTCATCTGATTTAAAAACATCTAAACTTTTTGTTTTCCCTGTTTTTTTAAATTTGAAGCACTTGTTTCTCCTATTCTGTGAACACTTATAGTATTCTTAATATGCCAGTTACAAAAATACTTTACACTGTGGTAACAAAAGCATTTTTTAAACACAGCTCTAAGAGACGATTACTAATACTTTTAGTACTTAATAGGGATAATATGGATAGTGAGTAGGACTTTGGAATCAAGTAGACCTTTCTGGTTTTGAATCTTAGTTAACAACTTCCTCATGAAGAGGAATAAACTCTAGGGTATTGAGATGATTCGCAAGATAAGTCAGTCAAGTGCTCAGAGTAAATGCTGAATTAATCAAGTGTTTATTGTTTCTGTTGTTGCTAAAGGAAATTTCATTGCAATAAAATGTTCAAAACTTTGTGGACTTCTATTTGAGACCCCTCAAAAGAGATTTTCAGACTTTTAAGGCAGCAAGCAAAAAGTCTTAAAATAAATGTATACTTTGCATATTGCTTTAGAATTGATATTTTATGTTTTTTTGTGTGTGTTCTGTGTTGGCCTCTTATGTGTCTGTGGGCCCAGGACATTTATTCCTGTTTTTCAGTCTATGGGTATAATGTTGCTGCTTTAGGAAAGTTTTAATTTTTTTTTTTTTAACATGATACCGTCCATTACATGCGTATTATATTTGATGGTTAGTCCTTTGTCAATTTTATTATTCTGATGGAAAACTGATGTGGTACAGCGGGTTTTTTGTTTTTGTTTTTTAAAAGGAACTCATACAGCATGGGCACATCCTTGTAGTCTCAGACACTCAGGAGGCTGAGGTAAGAGAATCACCTGAGCCTGATAGAGATGGAGGAGGGGAAAGGGGGGGTCCCTGCAACTTGGTTCACTGCAGCCTTGACCTCTTGAGCTCAAGTAATCCTTCCACCTCAACCTCCTGAGTAGTTGGGACCACAGGTGTGTGCCACCACACCTGGCTAATTTTTTTTTTTTTTTTGTAGAGTCAAAGCTTTGCCACGTTGCCCGGGCTGGCCTTAAACTCCCAGAGCTCAAGCAATTGGCCTATCTCAGCCTCCCAAAGTGCTGGGACTACAGGCATGAGCCACCACTCCCGGCCAAAACTTGTTTTAATATTTAAGAAGTATAATTTACTTAACAAGTGAACACATGAATATAAATTTTATAGAAACCCAATTGTCGACCTGATTGAAGTATTAAAGGTGGAACTTATTAACAATTTCTGGGGATAGTTTGATACAGATAACTTATGTACATTTAGTTATATTACATGAAGCGATATTGTTAGGTTCTGTTTTCTAGGTAAACATTTTTCTGAGACCATAACAAGACAGGGTATTCAAAAGTAGAATCTGTAGTGTGTTCTTTTTGTTTCAGAAATGTTTGAACCCATTAAATTAAACAAAAGTGGGGTTTTTGTTGTTGTTGTTGTTGTTGATTGGTTGGTTGTTTTTCTGTAGAGATGGGGTTTCACTGTGTTGCCTAGCCTGGTCTCAAACTCCTGGGCTCAAGCAGTCCTCCTGCCCTGGCCTCCGAAAATGTTGGAATTACAGGCATGAGCCATTGCACCTGGGCAAAACAAAAGATTTTTGAATACCCAACTTGAACTAGGGACTTTAAGAGAACCATTACATTTTTCATTCATATTTTGTTAAACATTTTAATCATTTTTTTATTTGCAAAGGCAGAGAAACCACTGATGGAAAAGAACAAAACAACGAAAGCAAAAACCATGACATATAATTTACTTGAATAGTGAATTATTCATATACTCATTTTTTTTTTTTTTGAGACGGAGTCTGGCTCTGTGGCCCAGGCTGGAGTGCAGTGGCCGGATCTCAGCTCACTGCAAGCTCCGCCTCCCGGGTTTAGCCATTCTCCTGCCTCAGCCTCCCAAGTAGCTGGGACTACAGGCGCCCGCCACCTCGCCCGGCTAGTTTTTTGTATTTTTTAGTAGAGATGGGGTTTCACCATGTTAGCCAGGATAGTCTCGATCTCCTGACCTCGTGATCCGCCCATCTCGGCCTCCCAAAGTGCTGGGATTACAGGCTTGAGCCACCGCGCCCGGCCTCATATACTCATTTAATATTTATTGAGCACCAGCTCTGTACCTTGTATTGTGCACAGTTCGAGGAATATAATGATGAGCAAAGAGCGTGTCTTTTAACAGAACCATGTCTATGAATAAATACCTGATACCTAGGTAGAGTAGTATATTATTTCTGTTGCTTCCCTATTATTTCCCATAAGGAAAAAAGTTAATTTAACTAGATGTTCCCTGACCTCTGGGCATTGTTAAAGGTACTTGCAGAGAATGGCCAGAAACCTTGTAGAAGCATGTAGGCACCATCACTATAACCATTAAGAACTTGGAATACATAGGATATCCCAATGGGATTCTAGAAGTGTAGCGCTGATGGTATTAGTTATGGGATTTATCTGATTTAAAAATTGCCAGCTTAGTGTCAGCCTGATAGTCTATGTAGTATTGTCTTTTTAGAAAATACTAGAGCCAAGTGTGAGCCATATTAGGTGATTTGTCGGAATGCAGGTAATTAGTAGGATGAGGCAATGAATAGGATAAGATTTGAGGTCAGAGGAGAAATATGTGGGGAAGATTAAGTTAAATAAGTTAAACAATTTTGAAAGGTAGAAATTCTGTATTTAATTTTGTCTATTTGACTTGAGCCGACTACTAATACAATTATGTTTTTAAAATAAAATTTTTCATTTTTAAAGAAGACCACTCAAGTTCTTTGTGATAATTGTATCCATAGTTAAACAAGAGAAATATTCTTAACTTTTTGTTATCATTGTTATTGTTTTGAGAGAGGGTCTCACTCTGTTGCCCAGGCTGGAGACCTCTGCCTTCCAGGCACAAGCGATCCTCCAACCTCAGCTTCCCAAGTAGCTGGGAACACAGGTGTGTGCCACCACGCCTGGCTAATTTTTGTATTTTTTTGTTAAGATGGGGTTTCATCATGTTGCCCAGGCTGGTCTTGAACTCCTGAGCTCAAGCAATCTGCCCACCTAGGCCTCGCAGACTGCTGGGATTACAGGTATGAGCCACTGCACTTGGCCTTATTCTTGTCTTTTTAAATAGATATTAAAACTTACAGGTAAATTAACGCTGTTGAAATACACTGTTAATGGTAAAGTGACACTTTGACCTTTGTTCTATTTTTGCATAGCTGAAATAGTTGAAGAAGGTTTCATTTTCTGTTCTTTCTGATGTTATAGGAGGGGATTCTTAATGTTAAAAGGATGAAAATTTGTAATGATTTGAAGGAATTACTTTGGAAGAATGAAGAACAATACATATTCATCTAAGTTTTGTGTACGTGGTTTTAACAAAATCTAGCTTAAAAATTGGGAGAGTATTTTCACAGGGCTTGGCAAACATTTTCTGTAAAGAGCCAAGTAACAAACATTTTAGGTTTTGTGAGCCATGTGGTCTCTGTTGCAAGTGTTCAACTCTGCCATTGTAGCATGAGAGCATAAGTGCATAGCCAATATGGAAACAAAGGAGCATGCCTTTGTTTCAACAGAACTTTATTTACAAAAGAAGGCAGCAGGCTGGATTTGGACCATAGTTTGCTTATCCCTATACTATAAAGGAATATAGGGAACTGCTGCACTTTTTAAATTTTTTACGCTTTTTGCCTCATTTTAATAAATGTAAAATACAATAAGACATTCAAATACAAAATTGCACAAGCACTGCTATACAGATAATACCTGAGGTTTCTGAAACGGAAGTGTCTATTATGTGATTGCTCAAAAAGCTGATCAGTTAGTGTAAGGAAGTTCTGATATTATTTATTGAAGTAGGTTTAGGAGTTTTAGTGTGAAATTATGAAAGTCCAAGATGTTTGAAAGTTGAAAATCTGTGTAAAGGGTCACGGTCTGAACCTATTATGATTGTATTATAATTACAATCTCATTCACGATATCAACGAAAGTGAAAATCGGGTGGTGAATTTCTGCTTTCTTTTTCAGCGTATTCTCTGTTTTCCAATTTATTTTTAAAAGAAGGATACTTTTGCCTTTTGTATCTGTGTTTCATAATTTAAAGAAGGTTATGTATAACATTTTGTGCAGCTTGATCATCACTTTTCTAGTCAGGAAAATATTTTATTTTTTATTTTTGTGAGACAGGGTCTCCTCTGTCACCCAGCCTGGAGCTTACTGCAGCCTCCACTTCCCGGGCTCAGGTGATCCGCCCATCTCAGCCTCCCGAGTAGTTGGGAATACAGGCGCATGTCACCACACCGAGTTAATTTTTTGAAGAGACAGCGCACCTAGTTAATTTTTTGTAGAGACAGCGTTTCTCCTTGTTGCCCAGTCTGGTCTCAAACTGCTGGGCTCGAGCCATGTGCCCACCTTGACTTCCCGAAGTACTGGGATTATAGGCATGCGCCATCTCACCCAACTGGTTTTAAAATTTCATTATCTGCTAAATATCTTCCTTAAGTGTGTCAGATTTTCTTTCATTATTTTATGCTTATTTTGAAAAGCCTCTTTAAGCACCCATGTCATGTGGATGGTATTGCTAAAACACTCTGGTAATTGTAATGCACACATTGGGATCAAAACTTGTTTTGTAGAAAACTATTTCACTTTTTAAAGTAATTTTTTCTTCATTGGCAGCTTTGTTAATGTAATTTAAATGTGTTTTGTGGAGAAAAATAATTTGTTTATCAGGTACAATAACTTACTAGCCAGCTGTTCTTTATACACAATCAAGTGAAAAGGAGTGTGATCTTTTTGACTTTCCAGCTTCAGATTTAATGACTTAAAATGGGAATTAATAAGTGTCAGTCTTCCTCTATTAACTATAGGTAATTAGAAAAATGGTATGGATACTTTATAATAGTATAGTTATTCTGATATATTTTTATTGATACATAGTTAGTTTTTATGTTAGTGTATTTGGTAAAACGGAATATGAAGACTGAAAGCTGGGATAACCAGACTTGTTTCTTCCTCTGATAGCACTTTGTTCTGTTAAAAAGGAACCAGGCGTCTTTATGCTACTTTCGGTATATCTCATTCTAACGCGCAACAGTGTCCCAAAAGGAAATGCTGGGCAAGAAGTTAGTAAATCTTAACTGACTTTAGATCTGCCACAGATTTTTCTCATTTGCCTGTTTGATTTCTCCTCGGGATGTTGAGATGCCTGATCAAAAAGAACAAGCATTTTGGGACCAAAAGGAGCCGACAGATGTCTCAAGTGATCTTGGAACAGGATAGTGAGTCTTTAGATGAGGATCAGGAGTTAATTTGACTTATGGAGAAACTGGAGAAACATGTCTTTTGTATTTTAGAACCTTTTCTAAAAATTCTGAACTGAGAGCTAGTTTGGGAGTAGGGTTTGTAACTGCTTTTAAAGGATACTCAAGACCTTGGAAAACAAACTGCAGTTTTAACTAGCACTAACTCTTTGTAGCACTGGAATATACCTACTAGGTGAATTTTTGTTTCCTGCACTTTGAAATATGAGGAGAATGTTTTATATTTCTCTCCCTGGGGATGGGGATATATGAATGAAGGAAGATCAACTAAATTGCTTTTAAATTTAGCTGCTGACTGATTTTTTTTCCTCCACTTTTGGATTAATGGTCTTCAGTGCATATATAAGATGTTGTGGAGTAGAAAACATGTAAAATATTAGTGGTTTTTTTGTGTGTGGTGGTTTTTTGTTGTTGTTTTGAGATGGAGTCTCCCTCTGTCGCCAGGCTGGACTTCAGTGGCGCCATTTTGGCTCACTGGAACCTCCACCTCCCGGGTTCAATTCTCCAGCCTCAGCCCACCGAATAGTTGGGATTACAGGTGTGCGCCACCACGCCCAGCTAATTTTTGTATATTTTAGTAGAGATGGTGTTTGCCATGTCGGCCAGGCTGGTCTCGAACTCCTGACCTCAGGCAATTCACCTGCCTTGGCCTTGCAGATTGCTGGGATTACAGGTGTGAGCCACCGTGCCCAGCCTGGTGTTATTTTTTTAATGATGACCTTTAGAGCAATATGTAAGTTTTATTTGAGGAGTTTCAGAAGAGAAGGGCTCTGGGTACCTACCCAAAGAACTGTAAGCCAGGGACTCAAAAAGGTGTTTGTACACTATGTTCATAGCAGAATTATTCACTATAGCCAAAAGGTGGAAGCAACTGTGTCTATTGATGGATGAATACATCAATAATAATTACACAGACACACACAGTGGAATATTCAGCCTTGAGAAGAAAGGAAATTCTGACACATGCTAAGTGAAATAAGTCACAAAAGGGCAAATATTATGTAATTCCACTTATATGAGGTGCTTAAATTCATAGAGACAGAAAGTAGAATGGTGGTTGCCAGGGACTGGGGAGAGGGAGGATGGGGAGTTAATGTTTAGTGAGTATGGAGTTTGGAGTTTCAGTTTTGCAAAATGAAAAAAGTTCTGGAGATGGATGGTGGTGATGGTTGCACCATGGTGCGAAAGTACTTAATGTGACTGACCTGTACACATGAAAATGGTTAAAATGGTACATTTTATGTTATGTATATTTTATCACAATTATTTAATGAAAAGAGAAGTGCTGGGAATGAACAGTGTCTAGACAGGCCTCAGTTTTGTGGAACTTTAGGATGAATTGCCCTTTTAAAGAGGTGGTGAGTTTTTGATCACTGTCATTATAGAACAATCCTATTCTACTTTACTGTACATCCTTCCCTACCCTACCCAACCCTACTTTGTCTTATTCATTAGCAATTTGGAGAACTTGCTTATGGGAACTGTATTCTCATTGTGACTTTTTATGAGGATTATAATTCTAGACTTAGCGACTACATTTCTGCTGAGACTGAAGCCAAAATATCTGTGACCCTGAATGAACCCTTCCTCCTTACCTACTCTGTATTTTCCGAGCAAACTTTAAGTTTTGAGTATTGACCTCCATGGGTATCGTAAGTGTTCTGTGCTTTTAGAGCTTAGCTAGAGAATTTCTTAAAGATCATTCCAGAATTGTTACATGACTTTAAAATTAATGGCCCTTTTTCTCCGATAAGCATTGTTTTCCTTTTTAATCTCATTTCAAAATAGATGAACTCCTTCTAGAATAAATTAGAAAGTATAGATAAGCAAACAGACAAACGCAGCAGTAATTCCATGACTCAGAAATAAGTGACAGAAGCTTCCATATGGTTGGTCTTCTATGATTTTTCTGGCAGATACATGAGTATGTGTGTGAATTTTTTTTTTTTTTTTTTTTTTTTTTTTTTGAGACAGTCTTGCATTGTCACCCAGTCTGCAGTGCAGTGGCGCCATCTTGGCTTACTGCAACCTCCGCCTCCTGGGTTCCAGAGATTCTCTTGCCTCGGCCTCCCGAGTAGCTGAGGTTACAGGTGCCCGCCACCAAATCCAGCTAATTTCTCTATTTTTAGTAGAGATGAGGTTTCACCATGTTGGCCATACTGGTCTCGAACTTGCGACCTCAGGTGATCCGTGTGCCTTGGCCACCCAAAGTGCTGGGATTATAGGCGTGAGCCACCGTACCTGGACTGAATGTATTTTTTTTATACTTATGGAGTCCACTATGTATGTCTAACTACCTATTTTAAATACCTCTTGTCTAACAAATTCAGGGCTTAGGTATTTCTTGCCTTGGTATAAAATGACCGTTAAACTGATAGAAAAGCATCTACTTTTAATTTTCTTTCTGATAAAGTTTTCAAGACAGCTTTAAGGAAATAATGCTTTAAAACTTGTAATTACACACTCAGTTTGGACTTAATAAAATAGATTACCCAAGCAGCTGTGTTATGACTTTCTCATGCATACTTGTTAATGAATTGGTACAGATGTAAGTCAGAAACCCATTTATGTAGTTGTGTTCATTTGAAGTGGACACAACCTTTTCCACTACCTTTTCCTTAGGTAGTGTTTTTCAAAATTTTTTGTCTTCTGAAATTAAACAAAAAAAGAATATTCAGTTATCAGAAGATGAGAGACAGAAAAGATAGTATGTTGGCCATTTAAATGTATACCTTAAAACTATGGATCAATTTTTTATCTTTTTGAAATTCATAATTTGTTTTGCTGCCACCAGAAGCCTCACCTTCTAAGTTTAGATTTATTCATATAGTGTATGCTTTCAACAAGTGATCACAGATGTAGTTTTTTCATTTGCAGTTGTACCATTAACTTTTTAATCTCTGGAAATTTCAGTGACAGAGTATTCTTTAGTCATTCTCTGAATGCTGATGGTAGAGTTACCATTCAAGTCACCAGGGAGGGAGATTTATAATAATGAATAGCAGTGTACCAGGTCATTGCATGTTACCTCATCAGCATACAATAGTAACTAAGTCTTACTATCTCAGCATAATGTCCCATTGAATTTTCTTTGCTTTACCGACCAACAAGGACAAACATATCTGGATGAATACTTTTAACACAAATTAATAATGAGGTTTCATCAATAAGTAGTTTCTAGCAGCTATCATATTTACTTTTCTGTTTCTTGAAATATTCTTTGGATTGGGAAAGCAGTTACTGAGAACAGGAGAATCATCAGAGTCTGTGTTAGGGCTTGAGAAAGGGGTCTTTCGTTTATTCATTTGTTTCTAGATTTTGAGAATGTGTAATGATAAGACATGATCTTGTTCTTAACTCCTAAGGGGCTTACAGCTTAGTGGGAGATACAGAAAAATGACAAATTAATGCTGCAGATTGTTGCTGGCCGATAGTAACCACTGGCCATGGGTGGTTATTGAGCACTTGAATGTGGCTAGTGAGACTGAATAACTCAAGTGTTAATTTTAATTATTATAAGTTAAATATGAAAACTGATGCTGGATTCATTTATTGGGAAACTTTGGAGAATGTTTGGAATAATTTGGATAGATAAATCTACTTTTTCAACTGTACATTTTAGGAAATTGAAATATAGATAAAGTGTTTCTGATGAAAATTTTAGACCTGAATTGAGATGTACTGTAAAATACACACTGGATTTTGAACAGTCCAAAAATATAAAATATCTCAGTAATTTGTGTGCTGATTATATGGTGAAATGATAATATTTTGGATACATTGTGTTAAATATTCATTTTATCTCTTTTTTTTTAACCCTTTTAATGTAGCTAATAGAAAAAATTACATACCTGGCTCATGTATATTTCTATTAGACAGTGATGCTCTAGATGCACAGGAAGCCTGTGAATTCTGCCTTTGGGAAACAGGGGAACATTTCAAAGAGTTTGAGTCAGTTCTTTATGGTTTTGAGTGTGGTTTGGTGATTGGGAACGGGTTATCTCAGAGGAACAAAGTAAAGATTTGAAGGTCTGGGAGGAAAATGGTATGCATTAATAATAGAATTATGAGTAGTATGGGAATTTTGGAACAAAGAATATAGGGAGAATGGTGATAAATGAGGCAGAAAAGATTGGAACTGGAGTACTTAAGAGCCACAGTTCTCTTTCAAGGTCTTTGGACTTATTTTACAGTTAATGCAATTTTCATTGAGTTTTTAAGCAGATGAGTAACAATATCAGATATGTGCTTTTAGAGAATAACTAGTGGTACCATGGAGGATCAACTGGATGAGGCAAAGAAGTGGGGGCAGTAGACCCTATGTTGATTTTAGTTGTTCAGCGAAAGATGGACTAAGGCAGTTTATCTTGGGATAGGAGAAGAAGAAATCCAAGATATATTAGAATAGAGAATTAGTAATACTTTGTTGGGGTAAAGAGAGGAGATACAGATGACTTTGAGAGACAGCTGGTTGAGGAGTTTATGATAGTATTATTTGAATTAGTGACTCCTGTAGGGTAGTATGTTATGGAAGAAGGTTGAGGCAGAGGATGTAATGAGTTTGAGGTACATGTGGAATACCCATGCTGGTAGGTCTTTCAGAATACGTGTCGGTAGCTCAGGGAGAGGAGGATGTTTGAGGGAGAGATTTTGGTTTTATTGAAGCAATAGAATTTAGGTAATAGATTTCCCAGGAGACTATAAAAACGTAAGTAGGGAGTTAATTTTAGTGTGTGGATTTCATGATAGCTTATTTAGATATATAAAAATAGTTTTCACTCAGGAACTTATTGAGTGCCAATTTGTGCAAGTGCCATACTAGACCCTAAAGATGAAGAGACAAACAAGACAAATGTTTCTGCCTTAAAGAGAATGAAATTCTAGAAGGAAAGAAAGATAAATAAATCTGGGATTAGAGTTTGGTGTCGTAAGTACTGATGAGCTGTAGAGAAGAAAGGCTGAGGAAAGGATGAGCGTTAGGGTGTGAGAGAAAAGGAGACTGCAGAGATGTGGGCTCGATCTTGAAGGGGAAATTGATCATTTGTTCCCTTTTTGGCAAATCTTTTTGCCTGTAATAAACTTCCTAATTGTGCACTCCCATGACTCTCTGTGTGCTGGTTCCTATTAGTTCCTTCATTCCTTTTCACGTGGTGTCTGTCACCTCTTCTCTGTCAACCCTCTAGGTACAGATAGATAGCCTTTACCAGTGGTTGTAGTTTATAGCATGGCATGATTGCTGCAATAAACTGCTTCCAGCTGTTACTGAGAGTTGGTAGCTGAGAGATGACTTCATCAGTATGTTTGTATATGGCTTTTTAGAAACAAGCATGTGTCAGACACAACTTTTCTACCTGGTACCTGCTTTATTATTGTCTTCATCAGGGGAGGCGGGAGAAATGGTGACAGATCTGTGACAGTGTGAAGAAAACGTTCGGACTGTTGGCTAAGGTGATAAAAGGAGAGGGGGAGGACAGAAGCAAGCTGTAAGGTGACAGCTAAGTCTTAGTGTATGAATACAAGGTAAGGTATCCAACCCTGTAGTAATAGAGCACCCTTGAGCTGCAATAACTAGAAAATCACCTGAAAAAAATCAGTAAGGAAAATCATGTGTTTACCATGAAAACTGATGTCTAGTAAAGATATCATGATACTGAATTCACTTAGTTACCAGTTGTGTTTCCTTATTCAAAGGCTGTTTTTCATATCTGTGTGTTACATCCGAGGAACAATAAAGTGTTGCTTGTGCTTGAAATGCCCTTCACCACTCTCTTGACTTGCTCCTATTTTCCTTTAAAGATCGTGTTAAACATCTGTTGTGAACCTTTTTCTGCATGCTGTGTCTCACCTCCTATCCCTGTTTAGCGCTCGTTTTTTTTGTGCTTCTGGAGCATCCTGTACACTCCTCTCTGCAGCAGTTAGTTGTGCCATTGGAGTAGTTTCATCCTCTTTACTAGGCTGTTGGCTCCTCAAGGACAGAGACTGTCCTATTTTCATCTACTGCCCCGCTCATAATTAGTACTTAAATGTTAAGTGTACTCTATAGAGCTTGAAATCTCAGTGCAGTCACGCTTTAGACAGGAGCATTAGAATTTGTAAGTTTTTATTTTCAAAATTATTAAACAAAGGGTGGTATATGTTTTTTCCCCTAAAATTTGGCTTTAAATGACTTTGTTTTAGAAAGTTATGTTTTTCAGGTAATACGATCATGTAATTTTTAGTTGTGAAACTAAACAAAATTTGTGAACTAAAACAAAATTTAGTCCTGTTTTAGCTGAGCATTGTCCCATTGACACATTTTTAACTTTTTGTACTCTATTATGTTAACTGGCCCAATGTTATAATTTATATAACTACATAATTTATTATTATATACAAATTATGGCTATGTGCAGTGGCTCAGCCTGTAATCCCAGCACTTTGGGAGGCTGAGGTGGGTGGATCATCTGAGATCGGGAGTTTGAGACCAGCCTGGCCAACATGGAGAAACCCTGTCTCTACTAAAAATAACAAAATTAGCTGAGTGTGATGGCACATGCCTGTAATCCCAGCTACTCAGGAGGCTGAGGCAGGAGACTCACTTGAACCCAGGAGGCGAAGGTTGCAGTGAGCTGAGATCGCACCATTACACTCTAGCCTGGGCAACGAGAGGGAGACCCCATCGCAAAAAAAAAAAAAAGAAATTATGGTAAAGGAGACTTTGTTTAAGCAGCTAAAGTACAAAAATACATAAATGTCTTTTTCTCTGTATGATTTAAAATGGGATTTAAAAAATAAGTTCCACTTTAGAGCCTGATATGATCAGGGTACCAAACATTTATGTAAATGTTTTTTTCCGTAAGTCTAAGTCAAAGGTATGATTCTAGACTGTAGGGAATTATAATGTTCAGTAATATAAATATAATTCTGTACTTGTAGTAAGGTAGATACCTAAGTATTAATACTGAGTAGCATGTGCTGATTAAGAAGCAAGAGGTGTAGCTCCTTAGTATGAATTCTGCCATTCTCAGAAGTTTATTATAGAAGCAATTCTGAACTAATGTCAGAAGTAAAAAGGACAAATCTCAGTATTTTTTGGTATTAGAAAAAATAATGATGCAGGTGGAATCTAAGTTTAAAGTTACCTTCTTGTATATATAGTTCCCTAATTTTTCTTTTCAGTGGATAATGGGAGGATTATTTTAGTCTATCTATAGATAAAGTAGAACAGGCCAAGCCTTTTTTAAAATATGAAATTAGGTCGTGTGCAGAGGTACTGGTCCCAATTCAGTTGTTAATTAATGACAGATATAACCCATAAAATTAAGTTTGTTTTTTTTGGGGGGGGGGGGAGGGGGTGGTTTTTTTTTTTTGAGACGGAGTCTCGCTCTGTCACCCAGGCTGGAGTGCAGTGGTGTAGTCTTGGCTCACTGCAACCTCCACCTCCCAGCTTCACGCAATTCTCTGGCCTCAGCCTCCCAAGTAACTGGTATTACAGGTGCCCACCCCCACGCCTGGCTAATATTTGTATTTTTAGTAGAGACAAGGTTTCATCATGTTGGCCAGGCTAGTCTTGAATTCCTGACCTCAGGTGATCCACTTGCCTCGGCCTCCCGAAGTGTTGGCATTACAGGCATGAGCCACAGCGCCTGGTCCTTTTTTTTTTTTTTTTTTAAAGTATGAAAATTCCATTTATTTTTGTTGATGACAATTCATGAACAAGGTTCTTATAAATGTTAGAAAGCTAATTTGTATTTGACTCATATATTGGAAATACTTTTACTGCTTATTCGTTTTAACTTTTCTTTGACTTATCTGCAGGCTAACAGCAAATGGTGGTATGGACTTAAGAATTGTCTTTAAGTATTTATGTTTTTGTAATACAAATGTATTGGGCTGAAGAGGCTAGTTTGCCCTAAGCCCACTCAGGAAGATTGAGTTTTATTATTGTCTTTTGAATAATAATGTACATAAATATCACATAGAGTACTTAAAAATATGTATTTTTTGAGACAGGGTCTTACTCTGTCACCCAGGCTGGAGTGCAGTGGCTCGCTGCAGCCTTGACCTCCTGGGCTCAAGCCATCCTCTAACCTCAGCCTTCCAAGTAGCAGGGACCACAGGTATGTGCTGCCCTGCCTGGCTAATTATTTATTATTTTTTGTAGAGACAGGGTCTCTGTATTTCCCAGGCTGGTGTTGAACTACTGGGCTCAAGTGATCTTCCCGCCTCAGCCTCCCAAGGTGCTGGAATTAGAAGTGTAAGTCATCACACCTGGCCCCAAAATATAAATTCTTGACTAACCCCTGACCACTATCACCACTTTCCACCCCCCAGTAAGTCTGGAATATGGCCCAAGAATTTTAATAAGCAGCCTCAGATGATTCTTATGACCCATTGACTACCTGTGAAGAAACACTAGTTTCTATAGGGTCAATACTATTGTCACTTTTGTAAGTCTGGTGGACTATCCTGCCCCACATCATTGTCCCCAAACTCTAAAGGTGATCATTCTCATTATAATAAAATCGGGAAATAAAGCATATAGAAAAAAACATATATAATACTAATATCCAGAGAAAACTGATAATGTTTTAGTTTGTTTTTCTTTATGCTTTAAAATTTAATTGGAATTTCATTGTATTATTTTATCTTCTGCTTTTCTTAGTTGCCCTTATACTTTTTTTTTTCCTGGACCTGCTGATGGCAGATCATGCATTTTTTTTTTTTTTTTTTTTTTTTTTTTAGATGGAGTCTTGCTCTGTCACCCAGGCTGAAGTGCAGTGGCGCCATCTTGGCTTACTGCAACCTCTGCCTCCAGGGCTCAAGCAATTCTCCTGTCTCAGCCTCCCAAGTAGCTGGGATTACTTGCGCACCACCATGCCCAGCTAATTTTTGTATTTTTAGTAGAGACGGAGTTTCGCCATGTTGGCCAGGCTGGTCTTGAACTCCTGACCTCAGATGATCTGCCCTCCTTGGCCTCCCAGAGTGCTGGGATTACCATGTGAGCCACTGTGCCTTGCCAGATTTTTTTTTTTTTTTAATCAGAAATCATTCATAGCATTTTCACTGCTAGTATAGTATTGCCTCATCTGTTGAGTCATGATTTACTTAACCATTTTTCTGTTGTTAGATGTTTAGGTTGTTTCTGATTTATTTCATATAAATAACACTGGAATGAACATCTTTCTTAGGAAAGCAAGCATTTTTTTTTCTGTCTTTAGGAATTTTCTTCCCTTTGCTCAAGGTTCTAAAAATATTTTTAAAAGCTCTTAAAACGTACTGCCAAACATTTCCAAAAAGGTTCTGCTGATTAAAGTTTCCAGCAGTAAACTAGAGTTGTTACATCCCACCTTCGCCAGCATTGAGTGTATTTGTTAAAAAACATATTTTTGGTTTACTAGAAAAGACAGTGCATTATTACTTAACCATCCCTCATTGTAGTTAAATATATATATTGTGCATATGTAAAAATTAGTTTAGTATTTTACGCTAAGTATTTTTTATACCAGAACCTATATTTTCAAGCTTGAGGAAAATTGATAATCAATCAGTGTTAATTCCCTTGAATTTTTCAATGGTTCAGGCAGTTAGTAATACACGTGCACTTTCTTTTTGCCAGAGATCAGAGTATTTCACAAATATGGAGTCCTCATCTATTCTTTTTTCATACACTTTGAAAAGTGAAGATTTAAGCTGATTTTAAGTATGGAACTAATTCATTAAGAAAACAAGATTCTTCAGGAGGTGGAGGTTGCAGTGAGCTGAGATCGCACCATTGCACTCCAACCTGGGTGACAGGGCGAGACTCCATCTCAAAAAAAAAAAAAAAGAAAACAAGGTTCCTATTTCTACTAGAAACTAACATTTTACCTTTCATTGTCAATAAACCTAACTATCTGTGCTTCTACTTAGAATTACTGTTAAGTCTCTAGATTTCAAAAAAAATTCTACCTGTTTCTTGGTTTATCAGTTTTGAAGAATGCCATCCAACTTTAGATTCCCTGATTTTTAAAAATTAGGGGCTGGGCATGGTGGCTCATGCCTATAATCCCAGCACTTTGGGAGGCTGAGACGGGTGGATCACCTGAGGTCGGAAGTTTGAGACCAGCCTGACCAACATGGAGAAATCCCGTCTCTACTAAAAAAAATATAAAATTAGCCGGGTGTGGTGGCTTATGCCTGTAATCTCAGCTACTCAGGAGACTGAGGCAGGAGAATCCCTTGAACCAGGGAGACAGAGGTTGTGGTGATCCGAGATCATGCCATTGCACTCCAGCCTGGGCAACAAGAGCGAAACTCTGTCTCAAAAAAATAAATAAATAAATAAAATAAAATAAATAGGGAGCATTTCTTTCAACTTTTTCTCTTCTCAATGTATTATGTTTATAATTATTTCCATTTCTTGTATTATTCCCAGTGTTTGTCCTGTTCACTCACCAAGATTGCTAGACTCTGAGTTTCCCTTTGCTGGGCTGATTCCTGCAAACCATTTCCGGGCACAAAGCCTGGGAATGGTAGGATTCACCTTGTTTGTTTCTCTCAAGGGTTACAGTCTGGCTGCTTGTTGTACAATGCCTCACAATACTTGTTTTCTGAATTTTATTTGCTTTTCTAGTTTATGGCAGGAAGATAGTTTCAGATCCTCATAGCTGGTAGCTGAAGTCTTTAAAAACTTCTGAATTGAGTGATTGTTTCAGAGTCTCTGTATTCAAGTCTTTGAATTTGATAATGTCGAGTTTCCCTTCTTTTGAAATTTTCCTTCTTGACTTTCAAATGCTACTCTTTCCTGGTAAACCTTCTACTTCTAACTTCCTTTCTGTCTTCTTAGTCTGGTTCTTTAGTTATGTTAATTGAAATAATGATTATTATAATAACAATAGAAATCACTATGTGAGATCATGTGCTGACTTTAAACTTATGTTCTCATTTTAATTCATAAAGCAACTGCTTAGTATTTTCCAGGGTTCTCTTTTCATCCTGCACTTGCTCTGTATGCTTTCCTGTGTTATTGACCCTACCTGTATATTGATGACTTTTCTATTTTTAGCCCTGATTTTTGTAAATTGGGAACTGAGTTCCCAGTTTACATAACCAACACTCTATTAGCATTTCCACTTGGGTTTTCAAAAGACTTACCAACCTAATGCAATCTAAATGTAACTCCTCTTTGCCCTTCTCTTTCCATTCTTTTCTTCATCTTGACATTAATCTGTAGTAAAACTACACACACGATAAAACAAACTGTACTTCACAGAAGCAAACATACAATCTGTATGTTAATTTAACCTTCTGATTGTTTCTTGAATCTGTCCCTACTTCTGCATTCCTACTGTCTTGTCCTATTGCAGCTCTCTTCATCTTCTGGCTGTGCTACTGTACCAACCTCCTAGTTGCGTTCCTCTAAAATCTGTAATATTTTTAAAATTTAAATCAGAATGCACTTCCTGGCTTAATCTTCGGTAGTTCCCTAAATGCTTCTGGATGTTTGCTTTGCAACATGACCTTCAAACTCTCTGTGCTGTCACTTGCTTTTCCTTAGGCCTTTCACTTGCTGCTCCTTTTACATACTCTGTATGTCAGCATCATTCCCTGAAAGTACCATGCTGTTTTTCCTAGCTTTTGTTCTTGCTCCCTGCTGTTTCCCCAACTTTTACCTGGCCAACTCCTGTTTGTTTATTTCTAAGGCTTAGTCACTTGTTTCCAGGTCTCTTCCTTTTTACTCCCACAGTGTCCCATGTGTAGCTCTAGCATTGTGTCTATTATTATCATGTTTCACTTTCCTTTACCATGTTATGAGGTTCTAGAAGGCAAGGAAATTTTAAATTCATAATTTGTAGCCTACTCACCTTTGAGTACATGACGCTCAATTCATTTGTCAGAAGTTTCTAGCTTAAAAAGGACACAGCTGTCCATCA
Organism: Theropithecus gelada; assembly: GCF_003255815.1. NCBI lineage: Eukaryota > Metazoa > Chordata > Mammalia > Primates > Cercopithecidae > Theropithecus > Theropithecus gelada. Next base: position 17,953,590 of record NC_037677.1, read on the forward strand.
TTTTTTCAAAACTAGAAGCGTGGATGTTTTCTTAGTTTCCTTTCTTTATCACATCTAGCTGGTTCCAAGTCCTTAATTTTGCTTTTTTGGAGGAGATATGTGTTTGCATACTTTTGTTCATGTTTGTTAATAGTTTGTTCATTCATTCAACAAATTAAGTGCTCCTGTGTACTGAATATTGCATGCCAAATATTGCATTGTATTTATGAAATCTATAGGTTAATTTTTGGAGAATTAGCATGTTTATGAAGTTTGTTTTATTTTCCATTTAGGAACAAGGGTTTATCTATTGAAGTTTAATTTTAGGTACCTGAGGAAATTTTTACAAATATTCTTACTTGATTTTGTACATTTCTTTTAAGGCTTACTTATAAGTGTTAGTTTTTTTCCTATTATGAAAGAGATTTCTTTTCTGTTGTATTTTCTATTTGTCATTGCTCATGTATGGGAAACTGACTAGATGATAAAAAATCTGGTCAATTTGTGAAACTCTTAGTAGTTTTTGTGAATTTTAGTTTTTAACTATTGGTTATTTCAACAACAAATGACAGTTTCTTTTTTCTTCTGTGTATTTTATGAGTTTAATTCATTTTTTGTATCTTAGTATAAATCCAGTACAGTGTTGAATAGAGCAGTTATACTTGGCACTTAGTTGTAAGTGAGATATGTTTACGGTATTCTTCTATTTAATTCTTCCCTGCTCGTTTCAAAATTATGTTAACCTTATAGACCATAATATACTTCAATTTTAATCTTGACTTTAATGAAATAACTTACCTGTCTTGTTGATTGTGATGTTTACTTTAAATAATAATCATTTTTAAAAGTCAAATTAAGGAAGGGTCTCCTGTTCCTATCTTGCCAAGAGTTACATCCTGAATCTGTGTTGAATGTTATCACACGCTTTCTTGGTGTCTGTAGAGATGACCGTGTTTATCTATAAATATAAAGAATTACAATATGAGATTTCCTAAAGACAGACTTTCTTAACATCTGTGTTTGTTTCATTTAATGTAGTGCTAGATTTCTAATGGTTTATTTAGGATATTTTCTTCCATGTTTATAAGTGAGATTTGTTACAGTTTTCTTTTATTTAATTCAATTCTTCTCTGCTCTTGTTTCAGAATTATGCCAGCCTTATAGATTGTGCCAAAGGCCATTTCAGTTTTTTCTAGCTGGAAAAACTTTAAAAATTTGAACTGTTTAAACAGCAGGAATTAATTGTTTCTTGAAGATTTAGTAGAGTTTGTTCATAAACATCATTTAGAAAGTTGCTGTTTCTTGGCATCTTTATTTCCCCAAGTTCTAGTCAAGTATCAGGAGCAAAGTAAGAACTTCTTTAATATTGGTTGAATAAATATTCTCTAGATATTCTAGGTTCTGAGACATGATTTACCATATAGAATTTTTATATTAAATAATTTGTTTTCATCAGAGAAATCACATTCACTAGGATATGGAATTAATCTGAAGGAGAAATGATACCTGTCTCCATGGATAGATTTTCTTCATAGATGTGGTTTAGTGATAAATTTGAAGCTAACATTTTAAGGAAAATAGTTGAATTTGCATCATTGAATACAGTACATGTATAACTACCATGTGTAAGACCAAAAGTGACCATTTTACAAACATGTATTTGTGTTTGGGTTATTTCTACTGTTTTCACAGTTACAGCTTATTCAGTGATTTAAATTCACAAACATTATAGACAAAGTGATTTAAACTCACAAACATTATAGACAAATACTTTTAGAAGTTAAAGTACTTTAATTTCAGTAAAACTGATTCAGTGTTTCCATTCACATTCTTTTCAAATTCAGTATTTTAAAGCATTCATGAAACTCTAGTTATATTACAGAAGTAATTGAACATCTGAATATAATTCTAGGATTTATAGGGAAAAGCATTGGTTCTTCAACTAGAGCCAGTTTTGCCCCCAAGGGACATTCATCAGTGTCTGGAGGCTTTTCAGTTGTCACATCGGAGGCGTGTGTGTGTGTGTGTGTGTGTGTGTGTGTGTGTGTGTGTGGTGTGCGCATGTGCCACTGTCATCTTGTGGGTAGAGGTTAGGGAAGCTGATAAACATCCCACGGTGCAGAGGATAGCCCTCATAACAAATAATTTTGTGTCTCAAAATGTCAGTGGTACTAGGGTTAAGAAATTCTGTTATAAAAGGAAAATATATACAGAAATAGAAATACGTAATATAAGCAGGTGTTCTCAGACATGTGCTTTTTTTCTTCGGCAACTGAAGTTCTGTGAAACCTAATACAATTTACAGTGTCTTTATACAAAGGGTATGAAGTATCCTGCTCTTGACTGACATCTAGTGAGATATTTAAAAATAAAAAATAAAGCTATAGCTTAACATTAAACATATAAATCAGAGCTACTATGAATTCTTAGTTTTCTACTGTTAGGAAATTCACAAATAAAGAAGCTAGGAAGAGATTAAATGATTTAAATGATTTGTTTATAGCCTCTGAGAAATTATACCTGAGAAGGAATAGAATGTAGTATATTCTTAGCTTAAGTATTATTCCTCTTTTATGTTTCACTTATGTTTCTGATTTAATGTTAGAGCTTAGAATATGAAATCTTTCTTTTGATAATTTTCATAGTAAAAGCAGTGCTACTCATATGTAAAACTTTTTATTTAAAATATTGCTTACAATCATAGAATTTGAGAGCCAAAGAAGACCTTGGTGGTTTAGTCCAGTTCCCTTATTTCTTGAGATAAAAAATGTCAGTTTTAGAGAAGTAAAGTGATCTTACCCAGTATCATACAACTTATTGGTGCCAGATCTTGAATTAGAACCCACAGCTCTTGGCTCTTCATCACTTTGTTTCAGGTAAAGGAAAGTATTAAGCATACTTTGGATTCGGTTTGAAGCTTTTATTTATTTTTCAAGGAAACTATGAATATTAAGACTTAAATTATTATTTCCTTAGAATATAGTCACCTGTATATATGTTTTAAAATGAATTAGTATTATGTTTATAAATCTCCTGTTTTATTTAATTTAGACTTAAATGTTATACCAGTTTAAACATGAAATTTAAAAATGTTTATTTTATAGGCAACCACACCTCCAAATCAAGGAAGGCCAGATTCTCCCGTCTATGCTAATCTTCAAGAACTGAAAATATCCCAGTCTGCTCTTCCCCCACTTCCTGGGAGCCCGGCAATTCAGATTAATGGAGAATGGGAAACTCATAAAGACAGCTCAGGGCGTTGCTATTACTATAACAGGGGAACACAGGAAAGAACTTGGAAACCACCTCGTTGGACTCGGGATGCAAGCATTAGCAAAGGAGATTTCCAAAGTCCAGGGGATCAAGAGGTATGAGTAATTAAGGAATCAACCGCAAGTTACCAGATTTTCTCTTTTCATTTTTCAGAAACCAAAGAAGTAAATAGTTTTGTTTCTTACTGTCAGCATGTTAAAACACTTGAATCTCTAAGATCATTAAAAATTCTTTCCAAGCTTTGCTAATATTAATGCTAGCTACTTTCTAATCTCTGACTAATAGACAGCTGCTAACCTGATAGTGTGCATACTAGTTCCAGACCTGGGTTTAAGTTGTCTAGTGCCAATGCACTCCCTTATGTCTTAGAAGATACTATTTCAGTTGTTACTGCACAAGCTGATGATATTTTAAATTAAATTTAATTCAGTTTTTTAAGAGATAGAGTCTTGCTATGTTGCCCAGGCTGGAAAGCAGTGGTGCAATGGTATCTCACTGTAGCCCCAAACTCTTGGGCTTAACCGATCCTCCACCTCAGCCTCCCTAGTAGCACATGCCATTGGCCAATTTTTAAAAACTTTTTTTGTAGAGATGGGGTCTTGCCGCCTGACTTCAAGCAGTCCCCATGTCTCAGCCTCCCAAAGTGCTAGGATTACTGCACCTGGCTGTCCAGTGACATTTTTTAGAAAAAAATAGAACATATGTGATGTGACCCAGCAAAATAAATAGAAGTGATATTTTTCTCTATTGGCTTAGTATGGCTGCCAGACTACTTCCCATTTTTTCTCTTTGTCAATCAGTGATACAAGACCATTGTTTTACTTATATATGAGGGAAATAATTATAATTCCTTTGCTACAATTGAATCGTTCTGTTAAGTCTAACAATTTACTTTAAAATCATTATTTTCTCTAACAAGTCTCTGTATTCTTTTTCTCCTTCTGGTTTCACCTTCCTCCATACCACTTGCAGGATGGTGCAGTAAATTGGCCAGCTGTATTTTTAGAAACACTTATCTCAGTAGTCTGGCAAGAGGCCTTGGGATTATTTAAATGTACAGGAGTAACTTGGTAGGATTGATAGAATAGAGTGAAATCTTGCCATTTGGTAGATTGGAGCCCCTCCATCTGCGTAGGACATCCTGCTCTTATAGAAAGCAGCTAGCTTATACAAATAAAAAGGAGCTGGAAAAATCAGGGAACACATCTTGTATTTAGGAGACTCCAAAAGCTTTTTGTAGTTAATAACTCCTTTCTTGTCCCATTTTTCAGTTGTTTTATTTATAGCTTTAGTTTGGTAATAACTTGTATTATTAGTGTTTAAGTGAGAGCAAAAATAGAAAAATTGTTCATGTTTAACTATAATAAGAAAGGAAAATTTGGCTGGGTGTGGTGGCTCACGCCTGTAATCCTAGCACTTTGGGAGGCAGATCACTTGAGGTCAGGAGTTCGAAACCAGCCTGGACAACATGGTGAAACCCTGTCTCTACTAAAAATACAAAAAAATGTAGCTGGGCATTGTGGCAGGCACCTGTAATCCCAGCTACTAGGAAGGCTGAGGCAGGAGAATCGCTTGAACCCGGGAGGCGGAGACTGCAGTGAGCCAAGATAGAGCCGCTGCACTCCAGTCTGGGCAACAGAGTGAGACTCCGTCTCAAAAAAAAAAAAGGAAAATTTTATTTAAATTGTACATTAGAAAGATTTGAAAATAAGGTATCCAGTGGATCAATAATAAAGTAAAATTTTACAATTTTGGAGAATTAGGGAAAAGACTAAATTATAGACTAAAAGAATTTAAAGTATACATAGGAACTTTTAAATGTATTTCTTGGCTATTCTAGTAAATAGATGGGAGTGACTTCCATACAGGGTCTCAATTTATATTACTGGTCTCTGTACAAATTATATGAAGATTAATATTTCCAAAGTGACTGGAGCACATCTTCCAGTGACTTCTTGAGAAGGGTTGTGTATGGGAGGTAAAATGGAAACTGTGTGTGTATGAAAATATCTGTCTTCTGCTCTCATATTTAATTGATAGTATTCCTGGGTATAGAATTCTAGAATGAAAATTATTTTCTCTCACAACTGTGAGGCATTTTTAAATTTAATGGGGATCTGGGTCAGCCCCTTGTTGGAGAGTCTCCAGTGTTAGAATCATTAAGTCTTTCCTTTTGGACTAATCAGAATCTCCACAGACATCTTTAGGTCTCCTGCCTATACACGGTAAGGGCTGTCTGTGTCTTGGTGTTGGCATTCATTTTGCACATGGTCCCTCAGTCTCCCTTCTTTCTCTTGGTACCCATGTCCCTATTGTATCTATTGTCCCTCAACTCAGAATCTTAGTATTTTTCCTTTCTCAGAGGGAATAACTCTCCGTGCTTCTGCTGGAGTAGGGACGGGCTGCACACGTAGCAGCCAGGTATGTAGAAGGAGATTCTGGCATTTTTAATTCTTATTTTAGTACCACTGCTTTCACTCCCCAGTTTCAGAGATACCTCATACCGTCAGTTGCCAAGCCATTTGCAGATTCTGTTCTGTAAGCTTGTCAGGTTTCATTCCCCCCCGCTTTGTCTGCACCATACTGGTTTAGATTCTACTTTCTTCTGTGTAGATAATTCAGCTTTTTTGTTCGTCTGCTTCCCTGTTCTCCCTGTTGTTGTGGGTTTACGTCATTTTAAGCATATTTCGCTGTTGTGATTTTAGTGGGGTTTGGGAGGGAGCAACTGTTGGCTCTTCTGTCTTAACACAGAAGCTTATTATTTTAGTGGTTACCCTAGAACAGTCATTCATAATAGGGCTGATTTTGCCTTCCAGGGACATTTGGTAAAGTCCAAAGACTTTTTTTGGTTGTCACAATGGGGAACGTGCTACTGACATCTAGTGGGTAGAGGCCGGAGGTGCTGCTGAGACAGGATCTTGTTATGTTGCCCAGGATAGATTCAACGCTCAAACTCCTGGCTCAAGCAGCCCTTTCACCTCAGCTTCCCCAGTAGCTGGGACTACAAGTATGGGCCACCATGTCCAGCTTTAGCATGCATAGTTAGTCTATGCATAAAGTTAATCACTATCTTCTTGTTCCTTAAAGTCATATAGGATCTATGTGTGCTGTTGTGCTGTTGCTGTCATATGTTATATTTCTATTTTTAGCCCCCTTGTTGTTGTTGTACATGACTCTTAAAATTAATCCTAATTTTTACCACTTTGTCTTCTCACATTTTCTTCATCTGTCATAAATATGAACCTTTTTTGGCAGGAGACAGGGTTTTGCTCTCTTGCCCAGGGTGGAGTACAGTGCTGTGGTCATAGCTCACTGCAGCCTCAAACTCCTGCGCTCAGCCATCCTCCTGCCTCAGACTCCCAGGTAGCTGGGACTACAGGCATGAGCCACCATGCCTGGCTAATTTTTAAATTTTTTGTAGTTATGGGGTGTCACTGTGTTGACCAGGCTGGTCTTGAACTCCTGGGCTCAAGTGATCCTCGCACCTTGGCCTCCCAAAGTACTGGGATTACAGGCATGAGCCACTGTGCCCAGCCATGATTACATGCTTTTAAATTCCTTCATGAGGGTCTGTTAGTAATAGAATCTTAATTTTTGTCTGAAAATTTATTTTACTTTTACTTTTGAAGAACATGAATATATAGTTGTAAGTTGACTATTTACTTGTTTGTTTTTTCCTTGTTCATTGAAGATTTTATTCTCATATTCTCTGGCTTCCATTGTTGATGCTGAAAATTCAGATGTCAATCTGATTGTCTTTTCTTTAAGCATAGTTTGTCTCTTTTTGTTGGCAGCTTTAAAGATCATGTGTCTATATTTTTACTGTGATGTAGCTGGGTAAAGGTATTTTTATTTTCCGCGAGGGTTTTGTTGGGATTTCTGAATTTGAGGAGTCCTGTCTTTGATCAATTTTGGAAAGTTCCTAGCTATAACTGTATATAGGCTCGCCCCCATATTCTCTTTCTTCTTACTCTGGAACCTTGATTAAATGAATGTTTAATCTCACGCTGTTCATCCATGTCTCTCTGTTTATTTTCAGTATTTCAAGATCCAGCTTCTGTTTGGTATTTTTCTCTTTGTCTATACCTTCATTTGATGTTAAGTCAATCCTTGAATTTTAAAAAGTATTTGTTTAGGGGAGTTTCCCAATATCACTGCTTTGAAAAGTTTTAAACCTTCAAAAATTTAAAAGAACAGTACAGTGAACATTATATGCCGTGTACCATTCATCTAGATTTACCAATGGTTAAAATTTTGCCACGTTTGTTTTATTTCTCTCTCCCCCTTCATCTGCCCAAACACACATACACATGTGTGTATGAGTGATTTGAAGCAGATAATATATTTTATTCCATAAGTATAAGGACATGTTCTGGCAAAACCACAAATCATTTATCATACCGAAGACATATAATATTAGTATGTTATTTCCTACATGATTAATATTCATTGTTTCTCAGTTGTCAAGTAATATTCTTTACAGTTTTTTTCCCTACTGTGAAGGATCCAGTGAAGATTATATATTGCATTTATTTGTTGTATCGCTCTAGTCTTGTTTTCTGTTTTATTTTTGTTAATTTCTGTACATAAAGTTTTAGAGAGTCTGATTATACTGTTTTTCTGCTGACTCTTACTCAGGGTGTTTTGAGAATATATCTGTTTTAATGTGAGGTTATAGTTGTTGGAAATTCATAAGTAGGAAGTCTTTTATGCTGGGGTTGAAGGTGGGTTCCTTCAAAGGTGAGTCTCTTCTGATGGATGCCTAGGGGGAAACTATGAGTATTTAAAAGTACATCTTCAGCTTTAGTTTTTACAAGCCACCCAGGTAGTATTAATAGTGATTTGGATTTCATGAAGACTTTTGTGGCTAGAGAGTCCCCTTATTTTCCCCAATTACTGGGGAAAATTTCTATGATTTTCCTAGTGTGAAATAAAGGGGCAAGATTTGTTTATGGTTCACCCATAATTTGTGGGTATATTTCTTTGGCGTTCCCAGCTCTGTATTGTGGGACAGCCTTTTAGACTTCCTGTTTTTGGTAATCCTGAGTTCAGTTCTCTAACACTCCTGCATGGTCTTGAAAACTAACATTTTAGTTTGGGGTCTGTCAGATGCCTTCAAGAAGAAAGCTGGTCTTTTTTTCCTCTGCTTGACTCTGTTGATTCTTGTTTCCACTTAGCTTTTGACCTCTGAGTATTTCTTAATTAGCCTTTTGTTCATAGATTATTTAAAAAAACATTTTATGTAACATTTTTAACTGTTTCTGTTCAGGTATCAATTGGGATACCTACCTGCCATTCTTCTATAAATGGAACATCCTCCTCATATTTGTACTAGGATACATTTGTTGTACTAGGATACATTTGTATCCCAAAGTTACTGAATCGGTTACACCTTTGAATTAAGTTATTAGGTATAGAATAGTTAATATCTATAGAATGCTTGCCAAAAATTATCTTAACTTTTACTTAACGCCATTAAACAACTATTTTTCAGTAGAGGATATCCAGATCTTAAAGCCTGGTTCTGTAGTATAATATAAAGCATATGAAGATGTTGGAGGTTACTTTTCATGGTAGAAGAGAACATCATATTTACTGTGCAAAAGTTGGAAAATTATGATGAGAATTTTGTTAGCTAGAAAGTCATATCTTTGAAAAATTGATTCTGTGATTTTGTTTCTTAAATTAATTTTACTAATTTGATTGCCATTTTTGTTTCTAAAAGTTTTACTGCACTCTTCTTGTCTGTGAGCTTGCATTTTAAGTTGCTTCAATTAAATAAAAATAAACTCCTGATTTTTGAATTAGGTTTTCAATGTTTAAAAAATGTTTCTGTTGTAAAACATATATAATTCACTTTATGCAGTGCTTCTGTAAAGCTATGTTTTTGTGAACATATTAATATTAGAATCTTAATGTCTTTAACTACAGTGTGGAGAATCTACCCATCTTAGTGTTTCAGACCAAATTATGATGATAGAAAATATAGTATGAATGAGTAAGTTTTACTTGCTGAAACTATTTTACCTAGAGGTGATAGGAAGGGTCATTTGCATGAGTGCTAACCTAATAAATGATTCTTAAATGAATGACTTTTCAGTGCCGAAAGCAAATTGCCATTTAGTCATATTATGGTCCCTCTTGTCAGTAGGCATCAAAAGTTTCTAAATTTTCCCAGTCTTCTAATTTGCTTCTCTCATGTGTCTACAGTTTGTCATGTATACCCATATTATTTTATTTTCTTCTCTCCCTTCCCCTTTTCCCTCCCCTCCTTTCCTCCCCCTCCCCTCCTCCCCATTCCCCTACTCCCCCTTCCCTTCCCTTCTCTTCCCCTTCCCCTCCTCCCCCTCCCCTTCCCATCCCTTTCCCCCTCCCCCTCCCCATCCTCCTCCTCTTCCTCCTCCTCCTCCTCCTCCTCCTCCTTCTTTTGAATAAAAAATGGAGATGAGGTCTCACTATGTTGCCCAGGCCAGTTTTGAGCTCCTGTACTCAAATGATCCTCTGGCCTTGGCCTCCCATAGTGCTAGGATTACAGACGTGAACTACCGCTCCTGGCCCCTATACTGTTTTCATACAGAATTTTTTATTTGTCTCTCTGTATTGTGTTTGAATTTGCTCAATGTTATTTTTTCTTGTTTTGAAGTTTAGTTTCCAGTAGTCTTTAATAGGCATTTGATTGAATGAGTTAGGAAAATTTACCACTAAATTATAACACAAATTATAGAAAAATAGTCCGAGATATCTTTATTTAGCAATGTTGTTTACCTTGCATGTGGCTATGTGCTTGTGGTACATGAGGGGGAGCTCAGTCTAATGCAGTTCCCTCATCTCCTCCCTTGTTTACACATATATATGTGTACACACACCTACTCCTTTCATTTTTAAACTTGATTTCAGCCAAAAACAACATTAAATAACATTCGAGCGCTCCTTAGTCTGAAAACACTGTTTTTAGTTTTATTGTGATGAATTTTTCTAGGGTTGCACTAATGTGATAAAATAACCACTGTTAATTTTACCTCACCTCTTACAATGTAACATTTAAAGACTTATCAATTTACTTTCAAAATCAAATATTCAAATATATTTAAATTATCTTAGTACTTATACTCAAGTAAAATTGATTTATTAGATTTTCAGCCGATTCATATTTATATTCAAAGAAGAAAAATCCTTATGTTTCTGACTATTTGTAGCTTCTTTCATCCGAAGAAAACTACTACAGCACTTCTTACAGCCAGTCAGATAGTCAGTGTGGTTCTCCTCCAAGGGGTTGGTCAGAAGAGTTGGATGAACGTGGGCATACCTTATATACCAGTGACTATACTAATGAAAAGGTACATTCTTTTTTTCTCATCTAGTGTTTTTTGGCAGAATTCTCTCATAAAATAGTTGTGTACTGAAGGTTTAGTAGTATTTTTAAAAACATGAAAATAGTCTTCATTGTAACTTTATAATCATGCCAATTGACAATATGAAAACTCAGTCTAACTACTGATTAATGGTTTTAAACTGCTAAGGATGATAGTGATTTTTATGCTCTTGATACCCATGAAAGACCTTTTAAGAGTACACCTGTTGAATGTCATTTGTTTAGATTTCTTCAATAGGCATATTTCTTTATATTTTTCTGGGGGAATAGTTTTTTGGAAATGGTTTTCTCTCTGTGCCATTATCGTACATCGCCTTACTGCCTATTCTCCTTTTCCTATTACAATCAAATTTATGTAAAACAAAAACCATCAATCTAGTATTTTATGATTAGTTTGGAAATGAATGTTGACATTTTGTGTGTGTATTGCATCTGGTATCATTTGAGAAAGCAACTGGTTGGTAGTACATGTTCAGAGAAGATGTGCTTGGGAATAAATGGGGCTTGGCTTTTATCCCTCTTTCCTGCCTCAATTATTTGACATTGGAATATATGGAAGCAGTTTTTTCATTTATTTCATACTCAAGTTCATATGTTTGTATTAGCAATACTTTTTTCCCCTCATATTCCCTGTGTTTTATTGCATGATGTTTTGTTGTTGCTGTTGTTTAAATTTTATTGTGTTTGGCCATAGGAAGTAATTCCTAAAGGTTTGCATGAAATGGGGCTTTAAATGGTTTAGTTGTACATTTAATTGAAAAGTGTTTCCCTTTTGTCAGTTTCTCAAACCTGTTTTCAGATGGGAGTGTACCTGTGTACCAGTGCATTTGTACATCTGTGTATCTTTATGTTGTATGTTGCTTGTTGTTAAGTGGTGCTTGAACAACTAGCCAGACATTGGAGGATAGAGAGGGCAAATAAAGTCATGTTTAATAATGAGTATGTTTATTCTTACCAAACTTAAAATGCAAGTCTATTAGTATAATTAGTTAGAAATTTTTGTCGCATGCCAGGCACGGTGGCTCACGCCTGTAATCCCAGCACTTTGGGAGACCAAGGCAGGTGAATCACCTCAGGTCAGGATTTCGAGACCAGCCTGACCAACATGGAGAAACTCTGACTCTACTAAAAATGCAAAACTAGCTGGGTGTAGTGGCACTTGCCTGTAATCCCAGCTACTCGGGAGGCTGATGCAGAAGAATTGCTTGAACTGCTTGAACCCGGGAGGCAGAGGTTGTGGTGAGCCAAGATTACACCATTGCACTCCAGCCTGGGCAACAAGAGCAAAGCTCTGTCTCAAAAAAAAAAAAAAAAAAAAAAAATTTTTTGTTGCAGTGTTACTGAGCAAGTAGAATAAAATTCATAAAAATTAAATCTAGTATCTCTGATAGTAGTAGCTTAACTTGCTTTTATTTAAATTTAATAACACCTGTTCTGTTTTTATAGTGGCTCAAGCATATTGATGATCAGGGTAGACAGTATTACTACAGTGCAGACGGATCTCGGTCGGAATGGGAATTGCCAAAGGTAATAAACCTTGACACCGAATTTCTATTTAAAAATAGTAGATGAAGTAATACCTGGAGATGGTTTCAGCAGATTTATTGTAAAGTCTTTATTATACTTTTACAAAGTAGAAAGAATAATTTTTTCGGAATTCACTGAGAATACTGTGAGTGGTGTAAGTTTTCTAAGATGTACAGGTATCTTCACTGTGTGATACTGATTATTCCTATTCAGAATATCTTTTAGGTAAACTTGAAATTGGCCTTTCCTTATTCTTGGAAATAGGAATTCTCTTGAATACCAATAATGTCATCTTATCTAGTTGTGTTGAGTATATTGATTTTTCTACATAAAGTTGTTCTTATATTTAATCATTTTTTAAAAGAAAGAAAAGTAACTCAGTATTCAGGTTTATCCTCTTATGTAAATGTGTGTATGACTGAGCCACACATTAGCTGAGATACAGGCAACGTGTGATAAGATGTCCTTATGATTTAGCTGGACATCTCATTTCTGGACAAGTGTACCAGGGCTGAGTTTATCTAAGGTGGTAGGTTTCAGAGTGGTCATATGCGCATCACTATTGGTGATTGAGATAATTTTAAGTGATATATGAACAAACATTTGAATTTTAATTGGCGCATTATTTTAATGTTCTAGAAAACAGCTGTTAATTAGTAGACAAATATGTGGTGTCAATTGTTACATATACTTTAGTTTTTAAAATTTGTCTTTTCCCCAAAGTAAATCAATTTAAAGAAGAATATTAATAGTATAAATGAAACATGGATATAGAAAAAATCACTAGATGTTACTAAATTGACAAGTTGGGAAACGCTAATCTAGTAAACTAGTGTTAATAGTGCTTTCTTCTATATGTGAATGCTATCTGGCCTTTAATTATTTTATGAAATTCTAAGGCTTGATATGGATAGGATGAAAATGAAATACATATCCTGTAATTGATTTTTAAGAATACCTTTATGAGTCTGAGTTGACCAAGTAGCAGAAGAGAGCTCCGTTGTAGTTGACGGCTTTTACAATTTTGTAATCTCATGGAACAATGTGTAGGTGGCTATAATGGAAAAGTTCATGGGTGTGGGGGATGAGGAGATAGATAAAGGAAATACTGGTGCCTTTGATTAACTTGTTGATGAAGCATAGCCTCAGAATTTTCTTGTAGTTTAAAAAACTTGTCACATCTTCAGATAAGCATTTTTTGATCCTTTATCACACGTTTTACATAGGTACTTACTTTCTCTTTGCTCAGCTCAGCAGGAAAAACTATTCCATATTTTAAATCACTTTATTGTTTAAATTAATTACACTTTCTAAATTAGGAGTCATTAAAATTTACGTTTGTACAATAGGATTGTTTTCAAAAATACTATTTTCAGCTTAACATATTAGTATTAGTGAAGATAATTTTCATATTTTAATTATAAGAGCTTCTGTATAAAAAGTTATGAAGATATTAATATTGCCACATTGTGGTTTTACTTGATCAATCATAAAATACCATGAATGAAAAAGATCCAAATAAAAAGTCTATGGAAAAGTACCACAAATCATGTATTTCAGGGTTGAATGTTTTATTTCATTACTCTTTAAAATTATGAAACGTAATTCAATAAAACACTTGTGGATTTTTTTCATTTTCATTATTATTAATTTGTATTTTTAGAATGTGATTCTGAAGATAAAACCTTATTTACCCTTGAAACTTTGAAGTTGTGCCAGGCAGTCAGAACTCCGTAATGTTTTTAAGAACCGTAGCTTAGCAGTTGTGATACTCTAGCAACAGTTTTTTAAAGTTAAATTTTATAAAAAGTTAAATAACCCACCATTTTATTTTCCAAATATTTCATTGTCTTCCAATAAAAAACTTTTAAGTGAGAAAATGATACCTCAAGCTTAGTGAGACTGTTACAAACTTTTAGGGGAAAGGAGATAAACATAATAAGATAAGCAATTTATTTTATTAATGTGCTGGGAAGAAGTAATAGAATACCTCAGATATTACTTTTCAAAATTGGTACCATTTATAAAAAAACATATATAGTGATTAATTTGGAAAGAAGAATTTTATGGATCATGACGACGAAAATATGTAATAACTTATATGTTGGGATAAAAATATTGTTTTGAGGGACGTAATTATTCAGTATTGAAAATTGTATATAACAGGGATTGGTTCTGTTAGGCTGTTCTAATAAGTGTTATGCTTATAAAATACGAGCTCTGATTTCCACTTGAAGGAACCAGAAGAAAAATCTGCTCAGGGTTTAGTTCACTGAAAACGATTTAGATTATAGAAGACCAATCTTTTATTAATATAATAATTAAATAAACAGATTAATTTTTTTGTTCCACTTGACAGATTTGAATTGTAGCTCTTACCAGTACCTCAAATACCAGTTCAGTTTTTGGAGGACTCGTCTGCTGTGTCTTTCTTCACAGTGGTTTCTGATTCCCTAGAGTAATGACATCAGTCACAAGGCTGCTTTTGAGTGATTTGTCCCAGGTCAGGGTCCTTTGAAGGGAGAGATTCCCAGGATAGCCTAATATCAGGAACAATTTGGAGCCTTAACTGGTAGCTAAATATTCCTGTTGGGTTTCTTTATAACTCAATTATATGATTTCCTTGGTCAGAAGAACTATAGGCTGTGTTAGGAAACCTGTTTACTTTCAGAGATGCCTTTAATGAAAAAAAGAAGAGAGGCAAGAGTCTGAATAATATCAAGACCTCAAAGGGTATTTTACAGCAATGGAAATGTGTGCTGATTGTGACCAGCGTTGAATCCTCAGTTTTGTGATACTGTTTCATTTTCTGCTACCATTTGCTGCTTAGCATAAAGCGTCAGAAGGTCTTCACAGTTTCTTTAACTGTCGATTAAATTGGATGTGAAGAAGTTTGAATTAAATACAGTGGAAATGAGGAAATAAGGAAAAATGTTGTAGAGTCACTATTTCATAGATTGTTACTGCATGATAAAGACAACTCCAGGTTACATTCTGCATTCTAAGCAACTTAGCACTTACTAGTAAGTCTAAGATAAATCTGTTAAGCTTGTAACCATGCAGATACTAAAATTTAATTTACTATTTTCTGAGCACGTTTTGGTGTTCAGTATTATGTAATATATTTTGATGAATGCAGATACATAGGATACGGTCTTTACCCTAAAAATTTTTGTTGTAAGTTTGGAAAGAAGAAACATGTTCATATGACAGCTGAGTAAAAAAGAATATGTATATATAAATACACACACTCTGGGTTAGGTGTAGGGGAAGGGAACCACAAAACTGTTAGACAGGAAGGAGGATTGAGAGAAAGAAATAAAGGAGAGTAAATGAAGAGAGAGAAAACAAAACATTCCCCACTCAAAATGAAGTCTGGCGTTCAATATTTGAAATAAAATGCATGAAGAAATCCAATGCTATTATTATAGACATAAGAAAAATCAAGAATCAGAACATGGTATTCACTCCAGATGAAAGTAATGTTCTTTTTTTTTTTTTTTTTTTTTTTTTTAAGACAGAGTCTCGCTCTGTTGCCCAGGCTTGAGTGCAGTGGCGCGATCTTGGCTCACTGCAACCTCTGCCACCCAGGTTGAAGTGATTCTCCTGCATAGCTGGGATTGCAGGCACACGCCACTACACCTGGCTAATTTTTGTATTTTTAATAGAGATGGAGTTTCACCATGTTGGTCAGGCTGGTCTCGAACCCTGACCTTGTGATCCGCCCACCTTGGCCTCCCAGACTGCTGGGATTACAGGCGTGAGCCACCGTGCCCAGCTGAAAGTAATGTTCTTAATAATTTAATAAAGGCTTAAAATTTTGCTGTGGATAATCAGAATTAAATGAAGGCTTTCATTTAAAAAGAACAAGAAATTAGGAAAAATAAAAACATACATGAATAGGTAAATGTGATAAAGAATAAATTAGAAATCTTCAAGATGAAAAAAACATAGTTATTCACATAAAAAATGCAGTCAGTAGTATAAACTTTAGACAGGGGTGGAAATCTAACAAATATGAAAGCATAGTTAAGAAAAATGGAGGATGAGTTGAAAGTTTTCTATATTCATATATTAGGAATTCCAAAAGAAGAGAATGGAAGAATGGTGTAGAAACAATATTTGAAAATATAATTTCTAGGAATTTTCTAAAATTGAAGGAAGACACGAATCTTTAACTAGAAAATATGCTTTGAATACTGTCAAGGATAAATACAAATAAATCAACATGTCAACAAATTTTGCTGGATCTGCAGAACTTCACAATAAGGAGACAATCTTAAAAGCCATCACAGTGCAGTAGATGGCATCATTGGATCCATTATGACTCTAGTATTAGTTCTTTGTGGTGGCCTCCCAAATTGTCCTGTCATTAACTGAGTTCAGCTGTGTGGCTTGCTTTCACTGGGATGTGACAAATATAACACAAGGAGAGTATCGAAATGGGCTTATAGTCAGGGCTTGCTCTTGCACCTCTACCATTGCCACGAGAAGAATGTGCCCAGGCTAGCCTCCCAGTCCCAGGAGGGGGATGAGGGACAGACTTGTCCAGATAAGCCCCTCTAGATCAGACAGTTTTTAGCCAACCCAAAAGTCTGTGGTAACACATGATCAACATTTTAAGCCAAGTAAAGCACACCGTCTCTGTTTATTATACCTACTGTGTTCCAGGTGAACACCACAAAAGCATATCCTTCTGCATGATGTACTGTGCATAATGTGTTATGAAGCCCAGTCGGTCATCCCTAACTGGCACTATTGAAACAGCACTCTCCCGCTCCCTGCCTGGGTACTGTGGAGCCTGGGGTGGAACCCTGTTGACTAGACCCACAGTGCATGCAAGGAACCCTGTGATTCATCCTCCCTATGCACTAAATGGACAACAGCAACAAGGCAACACCCCATCCTATCCCAGGCAGTGTGTGGGAAGAGGATTGTGGAGAGGAAGGAGCCAGAGAAAGGGATTTCTAAACTGTGTGTAAGGTCCTAGACACTACTCCCAGTGGCCTACACATGAAAGCAACCAGAATTAGCATAGCAAAATCTTTGAGAACTGAAACATGCTGTGGAGTACTGCCCAGGTTTCAGACTGGCCTCTAGGTAGTGCACAAACAGGGCAGATCAGAACAGCAATGAAAAGATTTTTAAAATGAAATTGACCTTTGAACTATGGGCCATAAAAGCAGGCCGAGATGTGCATTCTGGACGTAAATGGGGGTTCACCACCTGTTAAAATATGTTTAAATGGAAGCCAAAGTCTTACAGTACTCAAAACACCCAAATATAACCTAGAATTACTTGTCATACCAAGAACCAGGAAAATCTGAACTTGAATGAGAAAAGACAGTAGGTTGGTGACACACCAGGATGACAGGAATGAATGAATTATCGCATAGGATTTTAAGTCAGCTGTCATAAAAGTGCTACAGGAAGCAATTATAAACACACTTGAGGTAAGAGGTTGGAAGTCTCAGCAAAGAAATAGAAGATATACAGAAAAAACAAAGGTAAATCCTAGAGCCAAAAATCAAATACTGGATGGCTCATAACGGAATGGAAGTAAAAGAAGAGAGTTCATGATCTTGGAGATAGGTTAGTGGAAATTATTTAGTCTGAACAACGGAGAGACAATAGATTTCTAAAACAAAATGAACAGTGCCTCAGAGACCTGTGGGAAAATACAAAAGAGCTAACCTTCCTTTTCATTGAAGTTCCAGAAGGAGAAAGGAAAGAATGTGAGGCAGCAAAATACTTGGAAGAAGTAGTGTTTGAAAATGCCCCCAATTCAGCAGAAGACAAACCAACAGATTCAAGAAACTGAATAAACACTAGATAATGTAACCCCAAAGAAAATCCATATCCAGGCTCATTGTAATCAAAATTTCTGAAAACTAAAGACCCTCACCCTCGCCCCACAAAGTCTTGAAAGCCCTTCAGTGAAACAACACATTACCTTTAGGGTAATAATTTGAATGAAGTGACTTGTCCGAAGCCATGGAAGCCAGAAAGAAGTGGCATAACATTTTTCAAATACTAGGAGAAAAGAACTGTGAACCCTTCTACACCCAGCAAAAATATATCCTTCAGGAATGAAAGTAATATAAGGACATTTTCAGAATTAAACTAAACTAAGATTTATCCCCAGCAGTCTTGCTTTCAAAGAGTTGCTGTAGAAAGTCTTTCAAACAGAAGGGAAGTGATTAGAAAACTTGCAATATCAGGAATGAATAAAGAACAACAGAAAGGGTGAATATCTGAGGGGACTTTTGTCCTGGGTGTTTAAAATTGTCTTTGATATTTGAAACAAAAATTATAATATTTCTGAAGTAGTCCTGATATGCAGTAGTGATATTTGAGACAACTGTTTCATAAAGAATGAGTAAAGGGATGTAATTTTTAGTAGGGTTTCTGTATGCCACTTGAAGTAGTAAAATGTTGATACTAGTAGACTGTAAATTAGGTATATTGTAATCCCTAGAGCAAGCACTAAAAAAGTATAACGAGAGGCTCAAGGAACTGTAGGTATATTAAAATATAATAGTAAAAATTCCTCAAGTAGCCCACAGGAAGGTAGGAAAGGAGAAACAGACAGAAAATTAACGATAAAATACCAGACTTACATCCTAACATTATAAATAATCACATTAAATGTAAATGCTCTAAACACACCTGTTAAAAGATTTGCAAAATGGATATAAAACCACTATGATCCAAGAATATGCTTCTGTAAGGAAATCACTGTTCTTTATTTTTTTGAGACAGACTGTCACTCTGTCGCCCAAGCTGGGGTGCAGTGGCAAAATCTCGGCTCGCTGCAGCTTCCGCCTCCCAGGTACAAGCTATTCTTGTGCCTCAGCCTCTTAAGTAGCTAGGCCTACAGGCTTGCACCACCACACCTGGCTAATTTTTGTATTTTTAGTAGAGACAGGCTTTTACCATATTGGCCAGGCTGGTCTCAAATTCCTGACCTCAGGTGATCCACCCATCTCAGTCTCCCAAAGTGCTGGGATTACAGGCGTGAGCCACCGAGCCCAGATGAAAATCACTTTCTTATAATGACACATTATGCTAAAGATTATCTATTAAATAATCTGCAGTAAATCTCATACTTCATGGCGAGATTACAGAAGCTTTCCCATTAGAGTTAGGGACTAGACTAGAACATTTCTATCACAGTTTCTAGTCAACAATTAAGAAACGGAAAGAAATAATGGAATTAAGAAGGAAGAGATGCAATAGATTATTATTATTATTATTAGAAAATCCTAAGAGAACCTACAAACTTAAAACTGATGAGAGTTCCCCAAAGTTGCTGGATATAAAATTAACATGAAAACTACCCATTTGTCTAGTAAAAAGTGAGTTTGAAAATGTGATAGCAATGAAGATACTATTTACATTAGCAGCAGTAGCAACAAGAGTTGTAACTAAGAACATGTTTATTAAAGGTCTGTAAGATTTTAATAAAGAAAATTTCAGAGCAGAATAAAGGAAGACCCAAATAAATGGTGTAGCATACCATCATGATCTTGGATTGGGAGGCTGAATTTTATAACAATGTCCAAATTAATCTACAAGTCCAATGCATTTCCGTTTAATATCCCTTCCCTCACTTTTTTTGGGAATGGAACCTAAAATTTGTATTTGTAAACAAATATCTGTAAAGAGTCAACATATTCCTGAATACGGAGTAGTTGGTGGTTAGGGAACAGGAGAGATAGAGTTCCTGCTATGGTAATTAAGTTGGGATAGTAAGGGCACATGTATAAAGCTCAGACGTGGCATTACAAATCAATGGGGTTAGGGAGACTTTGGCTCTACAACAACAAGAAAAAAGCCAAGTGTGCTGGCATGTGCTTGTAGTCCCAGCTACTCAAATGTCTGGGACAGGAACATCTCTTGAGCCCAGGAGTTCAAGGTTACAGTGTGCTCTGATCATGCCGCTGCACTCCAGCCTGGGTGACAGAGAGGAACCCTTTCTCAACAAACAAACAAACATTGGTTTGTGTCATCTGAGATGCTGCAACAACAACTAAAAAGAAAACAAATCAGTGGGGTAAGCATGGACTAAGTAAGAATGTTACTAAGATTATTGGTTTTCACATGATAAAAATGAAAATAAATGTAGATCTTGACCTTCATGCTAAATGATTAATTTCAGTTAGATTAAAGATATAAATATAGCAAGTAAAACTTTAAACACTGTGGAAGGATATATCAAAGAATATCTTTATCTACAGAGTAGGCAAGATTTCTTGAACAAGACTCAGAAGGCTACTATAAAAGGAAAGATTGACAGATGTGACTACATTAAAATTAAACAAAACACCTTCTCTGTGTAGAAGATGTCATAAACATAGGGGAGAAGCTGGGCTACAGACTAGGAAAAGATATCTTCAACTCACATAGCTTAGAAAGGTTTAGAATCCAGAATATGTAAAGAACTTACTAGTTCATTTTGAATTTAATTTTTGGTTTAGGTTTTTAAAATAATGCTTAGTAGAAGTAGTAGAAGTAGAAAAATTAATTTGATTTTATTTTATAAGTTATGATAGTTAATATTTATTGATAATGTACTACTCTTTTAATATGTTGTTCTTTAATACTTTGATCCTTAGAGCAACTCTGTGAATGAGATGATATTTCTGTTTTATCTACTTTACAGTTGACAAAACTTAGACTGACGGAGATTAAATATTTTGCCAAAGATAATACCTTGGTCTGTGTAACAGCAGAGTCTGTGATCTTCTCAATTGTGCCACAGTTCTGGTTAAAGATGAGGAAACTGAGGCTAGAAAATGTATGGAGATGTCATATGTTGAACTTTGCCTAACAGTCTTTGTCATTTGGAGCCAGGATGTTTAGATTCCACTTTCATTTCTATTGTTTCTGAAGTGTTTTTTGCTTTGTTTTGTTTTAGTATAATGCTTCATCCCAGCAGCAAAGAGAAATAATTAAAAGTAGGAGCCTGGATAGGCGGCTGCAAGAACCAATAGTATTAACAAAGTGGAGACACAGCACCATTGTATTGGACACTAATGACAAGGTAGGACTGTTGAGATTTTTGGCAAGTTCTTTGCATTGTATTGTACAGTGAATTGTAACTATTTGTACTAATATTTCATGTATTTAGTAAATATTCTTTGCTAGAACATTTGATTTCTTTTGAACTAATTTAAGCTTTTGATCTGCATGTATGTTGAAACGTTACTACATTATTTTTTCTTTTATCAAATTGACTACATTTTTATGTATTTAGCATCAGTTTGTCATGACGTAAGTTTTGGTTTTGAGGATTTTGGTTTTTGCACAATGGACTGACTTATCTGTGGCTTACTTATCTGTGTACCTTGATACATTTGATCCTAGTAGGTGACAGATTTTTCTTGCTTATCTTATTTTAAAGTCACATTTCTGTTATCCTTTGTCTTCAGTCTCTAGGAGGTTTCATAGGGAAGACATTTAATTAATTTTCCTCATCCCAGGTAATATTGGAATTATATTCCCTTTGTTTCTCTAAATGCTTTCTGTAGAAAGCACATCTTTTATCAATCTGAGAAGTAATGTTCTCTGTTTCAAAAAAGGGTGAATTTTAATGCAAACATTAAAATGGATGTTTTAAATACTTCTTTACAAGTTACTTATTTACAGTGTGGCTTCATTTTGGGGATAAGTTGGGAACTTTATGAATTTGCAGAATATTAGGCATACTAATGTTGAAATGTAAAGGTTTTTTAAATCATCAGGCTTCTTGTAGCATGATTTACAGTTTTTCTGTAATTTTTAGGTGTGTTTGTGAAAACAGAATGAACTATCCCTATAGCATATTTCATTATGTTTGGATACTTTAAGTCCTAAATTCCTTTATCAATAATCTCAATTGATCAGTCAAAACTAGTATAATATTTTGGTACTACAAGTTACTATAAAATTGGTCTTTGTTGAATTTAAAGGTGGAGTGTTAGAAACAGTATTCTTCGTGTGTGTAAGATGGACTAATAGAAAACAATGAAAGTGGCACACCTGTTTCTAGCTTCTATTTTGTAAGGATCTTGTGTTGAATGTAGACACTACATTAAAGGAATGACATTCTGAGTCTGTGCTATTGAAGATATGCTTGAAAATATATTAGTGTTGAGATTAATCTAGGTAAGTAAAACACCTAGGGATTTCTAATAGGAAAAATTCACTCAACCAAGAACCAGATTACAATTCAGGATAAATAGGAATCTCCCAAATGCCATATATACTGTTCTAAGGCAAATCATTGTTGAACCAACTCTACCGCCTCTTCATACTGGAACAAATAGGATGATTATTTTGATAATTTATTTAAAATTT
Organism: Theropithecus gelada; assembly: GCF_003255815.1. NCBI lineage: Eukaryota > Metazoa > Chordata > Mammalia > Primates > Cercopithecidae > Theropithecus > Theropithecus gelada. Next base: position 17,976,082 of record NC_037677.1, read on the forward strand.
CTTACTCCTTTTTCTTTTGTTTTCAACATCATAAAATATCAATCTTACTCCTTTTTAATCTCTCAATTCATTTTTTAAAATTATTTTTCAATCTATTGCTTCAAATAACTCACATGCAGTTCTTAGTACATTTCCTCTTTCATCTCCTTGTCCTAGAGTTGCGAGAATATGATTTTTTTGCGATTAGAGATTTACTTAGTTTTGGTAGAATTGTCTTTTTTACCCCCCACCTTACCCTTTGCAAACAAATGCATCAGTCTCTTAACATAGGGCAGTTTTTGAGATTTTGAAAAAGGGACTGACTACCAGAACAAACTAGCTATTATGTGATAAGGGATGAAGTGTGTATAACCTGAATTGTAATCAGAGCAACCTAATACAGATGCTCTGCAACTTAGGTTGAGGTTATATCCCAGTAAATCCACATAAGTTGAAAATACTATGAATTGAAAATACCACAAGGTGAAAATGCATGTAATACACCTAACCCACTGTACATTGTGGCTTAGCCTAGCCTACCTTAAATGTGCTCTGAACATTTACATTAACCTACAGTTGGGCAAAATCATTCAGTAACACGGTACACTGTAGAATATCAATTATTTACCTTTGTAATCTGTTTACCCTGGTAATCAGGTGGCTGACTGGAAGCTGGGGCTACATGCCTCTGTGCAGCATCATGAGAGAGTGTCATATTGAATATTGTTAGCCCAGGAAAAGATCAAAGTTTCAAGTATGTTTTCTAGTGAATGCCTATCACTTTCCCATCACCTTAAAAGTTGAACAATCATAAGTCAAGAACCATCTGTTACTGTATAGCAGATGTTGTTGTGATGACGTCCTAATTCAGTTTACAGATAACCCTGGAGGGGTAGGTGTGTGTATGTGTATGTGTGAATGCATCTGTTTCTGGCTTTTTTTTTCTGTTTTTACTATAACTCTTCATAGATGTATATGATGTATATTTATATGCATATATCTAAATATAGATAAATGTATACATGTAAAATTATTTCTTGTTTATAATAGTTATAATTGTTGCACATACATTATTACTGTATTTGTGGTTTTTATTTCTGTGGGACTGAATGTGCTATGAAAAATATAATTATCATTTTATTCAGTTACTTATTTTCTGCTTTATGGATCATCACATCTTCCCTCTTTCTCATACTGTTTTACTATCGGACAGTCTTAGAATCAAAAATTGATCTGACGTTGTCAGAAAAAAGTAAGCGAGATTTGGACCTTAAGTTAAATTTCTTTGAAGTTTTTTATTTGATGTGATTTTAATATTTTCTCTATTAATAGTGCCTTGTTTGTTTGATTTATAAGCTTCTCCCTTCAAGGGCTTCCATGTAAACTTTTACTGCTATTAGTTTCTATATTTACAAACTGTGTAGGATGTAAACCTGAAGACATTTTTCCAAATGAATAAATGTTGAGTTAATGGTTTTTGCAAGTGTTACTTAAAACAAATTCCCAGGTTCGTTGACAGCACCTTCTCCAGCTTCATAAACGTAGAAAACTAGAATGATACATACATGGAGATGAATGTTCAAAGGAACTTTTTGGTTTGATAGAAAAAATTTAATAATAGGTAATGGTGTATGATTTAAAACATTCTCTTTTTCTGAAATTATTCAGAACATCTAAGGAAATGGAGAAAATTTAAGTGGAGGTGGGCTGTTGCTACCAAGAAAAGTTTTTCAGTCTTACCCTCCATGAATAGTCCTATCAACATCTGTAATAGAAATCACATTCTGTGTTTTAATATTGACAAAGCAGACTGCTTAAAAAAAAAAACACATTATTGGTTTGCTCTTATGATACTGTTGTAGGCTTAGACATTAAAACTTCTTGTTTTCTGGGGAGTTATTAATATTTAAATCTTAGGTTTCTTTCTTGAATTTAAAATATCTTATTTCTAATTTTTGAAAAGTTTTCTATAAATTACCTTAAATACTAATAGCAGTTTAATTTCTTATATAGCTTTTGACTAAAATTAAATTCCCATTCTGGCATTTGCCAAGTTATTTCTGTGACCTTGCCTAATCCTGGGTATTTATACTTACCATACCAAGAGCAAGTTAGTATCATGATTATAATGTATTTATCTGGAAGTGTTTAAGTTTTACTTATTTTAAATATGGTTAATTCAGACTGATATAACATCATGATTTTAAGGCAGCACATATCATTTCTTTTGAGTAATTCCATATGCATTATTTAAATTAAACTGTAATTGCTATAAAAAGCGCCATATTTTATAAACTTTTAATAGCGTTTGTAGTTTTAAAATCATTACCTTATTAGCTTGGAGCTGAATATAGAACGAAAATAACGAGGAAAAAATTTGTTATTCTCTCTTACTAAGCTCTCCCGCTGTGAGTAGAGGCAGAAAGATAATTATATAAAATAGAGTAACTTTTTTCATTACTTATTTCTTGTAGGAATCTCCAACTGCCTCAAAACCCTGCTTTCCTGAAAATGAGTCTTCTCCCTCCTCACCAAAGCACCAAGATACAGTTAGTATGATAGAAGCATATCTTACAATGTAGTTCAGTTATTTCAATCAATTTTAGCAAGTTAATTGACTCTTAATGTAATGTTTAAATGGGCTTCTATTAAATGGCATTGGTTTTTCTAAAAAATCACAATCAAAATAAGTTTAACAGTCAGATTTTACTGATTTAAAAGTCTCCCTTTTGTTTAAAATATGGTATCTTACATGATTAAATTATATACCATATTTGTAAGTGATGAACTTATATTTGTTTTTAAAAATAAATATAAAAATTCCCAGACAATACTATCAAATTATACTTTACTCTTTTTTTCCTCAGGCCAGCAGTCCAAAGGTAAGAACCTATCCTCTCCTTCTTAATGGGCATAGACACCTTCATTTTCTGTGCTGTAGAATATATTGCCAAGTCTGTGCCAGATGAATATTGGAAATAATATAGCTCAACTGTAAGTTCTCCTAAACTGGAAAACCTCTGTGTGACTTCTCTTAAGATACCTGTCTTAACTCTGATGAAATTTTACTTGATTTCTATATTTATATTCACTCCCAGTCTTTTCTATCTGTTGCTGATCATGCTATTCCCCGTCAATGGCTTCTGGGTTTTTTGTTGTTGTCGTTGTTGTTTTTTAAATAGAGACAGGGTCACACTCTGTTGTCCAGGCTGGAGTGTAGTAGAGCCATCATAGCTCACTGCAGCCTCAACCACCTGCCCCTCCCCCACCAGGCTCAGGTGATTCTCCCATCTCAGCCTCCCTAGTAGCTGGGACCACAGGCATGCACCAGCACCCTCTGCTAATTTTTTTGTTTGTTTGTTTTTTGAGACAGAGCCTTGCTCTGTTGCCCAGGCTGGAATGCAGTGGCACGATCTCAGCTCGCTGCAGCCTCCACCTCCCGGGTTCAAGTGATTCCTCTATCTCAGCCTGCCAAGTAGCTGGGATTACAGGCATGCACCACAACATCTGGCTAATTTTTTGTAGTTTTAGTAGAGACAGGGTTTTACTATGTTGGCCAGGCTGGTCTCGAACTCCTGCCCTTAAGTGATCCACCCACCTCAGCCTCCCAAAGTGCTGGGATTGTAGGCATGATCCACTGTGCCTGGCCCTCTTGGGTAGTTTTTTTTAAAATTTTTATGGAGATAAGGGGTCTTGCTATGTTGCCCAGGCTGGTCTCGATCTCCTGGCCTCAAGTGATATGCCTGCTTGGCCTCCCAAAGTGCTGGGATTACAGATGTGAGCTACCGCGCCCAGCCTGTTTTCTTGTAGAATGAAGCCCTAAAATTCTTAATGAGCATGACAAGGCTGTGCATGCTCTGGCTCCTGAGTGCCTCCACCACCTCATCTCATATTTCCTTTTCCCTTCTTGCTTGTTGTCTTGTCACTCCGCCCTTCTCTCAGTTCCTCAAAGGAGCCTGCCTTTCAGCTCAGGGTCCTTGCGTGTGTCGTTTCCTCTGCATCCTGAAACATTCTCCCCCACATCTTTGCCTGGTTAGCTTCTATTCATTCATCAGGGCTTAGTTTGAACTTTACTTCCTCAGAGAATTTTATTCTAATTCTCTAGGTTAGGTAAAGTTTTCCTATAATACTCCTCATAGTATTTGATTATATATTATTCGATTACATAAAATAACTTGTCATTATTTATTTCTTATAGGAACCTTCAATTCTCTATTAATGTCTGTCTTCCCCCACCAGACAGAGTAAAGCTTTATTAGAGCAGAAACAGTTACCCCAGTACCTCCCACAGTGCCATATAATAGCTGCTCAGTAAATACTTGTTGAATAAATAAATGTTAAAGCTTTTTAAAAGACAAACTTTTATTATGGCTTCTCTAGTTTATGAAATTATGACACACTGTTATTGATTGGGACACTTCAGATTTCTTAGAGGTAAAGATTTTCACAGACACTGTTTCATTTTTCTAACTCTTTCTCCATTCCCTAGTGTAATCTGGTCTTTTTGGTGCTAATCAGGGGTTGTACACATTTCCTTCTGATATTGGCTTAGGCAGTACCCCTGCCTAGAGTGGGCCTTGCTTTTTCTATACATAGTTAAATCCTGTACCTCCATCAAGATGGACCCTTCCAGAAGGCTTTGTCAGACTAACCGTTAATGTTCTCTTATTTCTGAACTCTCAAGTCACTAATTGCATTTAATAAGTGCAAGTTATTATATGTACTTCTAGTCTCCCTACCAGGTGTTAAACTCCTAAAAGAAGTTTAAATAGAGGACAGATACTTATCTTTTGCATTATTTGCACAATACTGGGTACATAAACATTACATAAACATTATGTAACGATAAAAGTTAACATGATTTTGGTGGTTTTGGCAAGAATTGCCATATGAATCTAAGGCGCTGTTACTACAGTACTCTAATCTGTCCGTCTAGAAAAGGAGAAAACCCTTTAAAACTATTTTAAATGTAGGTAATATACAGTTCCCACAAAGATCTTTTACGTATTATTTTCATTTTGTTAAAAGAGAATTCCTAAGTAATCCTAGAAACAAAATTTTTTAAATGTTCCACATGCGGTTACAAGGACTGTTTGCACATTATTTCACCACCCATTGATCCATTTTCTGAAGTTTGACAGCAGCTAGACCATGCCGGACTCACAGTACCCTCTGATGGCCATCACAGGGAACTGCCTCACCAATGTTTCTTCTGTTTCAATCTTTTTTTACCTTTAGGTGAAAAAAACAAACCACTGTGTTAATTCTACCAGAGGTGGTTCTGTTTTTCCATCACCAGACAGCATTCCTTTTTTCCTGAATGCTCTGTCCATGCTGTTGTGCCCTCCCATCGAGGTTTCTGCCCTCTGGGATGTCTCTTCACTCCCTCTGCCCTCTGGTTCCTCCTCTGCGCTTGCATGGCTTCTAGCAGTCTTGCCTTTCTTTCTCACTCTTACCCAGTTACTTCAGGGAGATATTTCCCTCTTTCTTTGCGAGTTAAAATCTGATTAGTATAAAGGCTTAGTGATAAGAAAGAAGGAAGCTACAGATTTAGAAGGGGAAATTATATATAATCATTTTTAGTTCCCTAATGTCTCTTTAAAAATCCTTGCAAATTGCTCATCTATCTCTTTTAATCAAACCAGATTTAAAATTTCATCCCTTAACATAAATTTTAAACATGTTAACTTTTTCTTCTTTTCTAATTTTTAAATGGTTATTGTTACTTTTTGTAGTCCCTTTAAATCTACTTGAAATAGGCAGAATATACATTTTAAAAAAACCAATAATATATTTTTCTACAATTTGACTACAATATGGATTAAATAGGTTTTTTGGGCTGCTCTAAGAAGCTATTCTTTATTTGTCCCAGTGTACCTATGAGAATATGCATTTTAAATTTCCCAATTACTGAATACTGAGTAAAGTTTTAGAATATGCATTTTGGAAACGAGCTTTGATGTTGTATGTCCACTTATGGTATTAATATGCATTAATCAATTAAGAGAAAAAGACATTTTAAAATTTAATGATTATTGAAGTATTAATGGACAAGTTTGCTTATTTTTTTCATTGAATATTACTATTCTAAGCCTTTTTAAAAAACATGAATGTTTATTTTTATAACCATTGGCTCTTTAAAAAATTTATTTTTATTGAGATAAAATTTATGTAACATTAACCAGTAACCATTTTAAAGGGTAGAATTCAGTGGCATTTAATATATTTACAATGTGTGTAGCTATCACCTCTGTTAGTTATAGGACATTTCATCACCCCAAAATAAAACCCATACCCATTAAAAGTCACTCCCCATTTCACCCTCTCCAGGCCCCTGTCCTTGATAACCACTAGCCTGCATTTTGTTTCTATGTATGGATTTACCCATTCTGGATGTTTCATTACACTGGTGTTTTTTCAATGATCTAGGTATAATTGTGCAAGTTTACTTGTTCTATATTTTAAAAATCTCATTATTACACAGTTAACTAAAGATGAGGATTTTGAACAGGTATATTGATTTTGGTGTATCACACTTGTTAGCCTAAATTGAGAAGTACCTACTTTACTAAAAGAATGCAACATCGATTAGAAATTCTGGAGCCTGCAAAGTAATTATGAACCTGTATAATTTTTCCGAGATTACCTAGTAGAATTTGAAGTTTATTGTTTTCTTGCCTATTGGGATAGAATAATATTGTTACTCAATTTAACCATAATTTGCTAGTCCTTATTAAAGCATTCCTGCTTATTTTTAACATAAAGTTTCTTTTAGAGTATCAAATATTTAGACCAACAAATATTCATGTATAAGTTTGTATATATTTTATGGGACTTAAGGTATTTTTTATGAAGCTTTTTTGGTAAGCAACACAAAAACATTGGGTGATTTTGACACATATTATGTAGAGAAAGTATACTAAATAGTATGAAATAAAAATCTGTCTAAATTTTTTTTTTTTTTTTTTTTTGAGATGGAGTCTTGCTCTGTCGCCCAGGCTGGAGTGCAGTGGCGCGATCTTGGCTGACTGCAACCTCTACCTCCCACGTTAAAGCGGTTCTGTGTCTCAGCCTCCCAAGTAGCTGGGATTACAGGTGCCCTCCACCATGCCCAGCTACTTTTTGTATTTTTAGTAGAGACGGGGTTTCACCATCTTAGGCTGGTCTTGAACTCCTGACCTCGTGATCGCCTGCGTTGGCCTCCCAAAGTGCTGAGATTACAGGCATGAGCCACCATGCCCTGCCTTAAATGTTTTTCCTAACTCTTACCTGTGTATCCAAACCTATATTACCCATCTGCCTATTTATTTTTATGTCAAATTCAAAAACTTATTTAAAAGTTAAAGCTTTCTCTGTTACTGACCCTGTTATATTTCTTTCTTGTTATAGTACTGTTAATTTGTTGGTAAATTACTTCATCATATATGTATTGAATACCAACTACATGCTAGATACAGTACTAGACAGTGGTTATTGATGAACATAACAGATGTGGTTCCAACTTATGGCCTAAAGGAGTGGATAATGAGTAATAAAAGTAAAAAAAAATACATAATTGTACTTTGCATCAAGTGTGTCTTAGTCCATTGGAGCTGCTATAGCAAAAATATAAACTGAGTGGCTTATAAACAACAGAAATTTATTTCTCACAGTTCTGGTGGCTGAGGGGTGGTCCAAGATCAAGGCACTGTTAAATTCTCTGTCTGGTGAGGGCACCTTCCTGGTTCATAGATGCTTCCTTTTTACTGTGTACTCACATGGCAGAAATAACAAGGGTTCCCTTTTATAAGGGCACTAATTGCATTAGTGTGGGCTTCGCCTTCATGACCTGATCATCTCCCAGAGGCCCCACCTCCACGTATCATTACATTTGATATTAGATTTCAATATACAAATTTTGGGGGACACAAACATTTAGTCTGTAGGAAGTACAGTGAGGCAAACAAACGGGCAGTCGTAAATAATGGGAAGTTTACTTAAAAGTGGTCAGGAAAAGCCCTGAAGTAACGTTGAAGCGGAGATATCACCAGCTACCCAGTTGCTCAAGCTTGGCAGTTTCCCCAAGATCTATGCTCTCGCCCTCACAAAAGTCCCTGTCAGTTTTGTCTCCTGAATCTGTCAAATTGGGCCCCTCTTCTCTCTCACTGCCACCACATTCAGGTCTTTATCATCTCTTATAGTAATGATTAAAATAGTTTTCTAGTTGGTCCCTGGTCATGGTACCCTTTCTTAGTGCATTCTTTCTGCTACCTCATTTCTTGCTACTTCACCTCACCCAAAACTTTTCAAGGAATTTAAAGCCCTTCAGATATGAAATGCTGTCTTTAGCCCCTGTGCCTTTCACTGTTGGTTGTTTTTACCTCCTGCTGTTTCTGTCTAGCGGACTCCTGTTCCTTAGTTCAAGTGTCAAGTTCCCCAGGAGGCTGTCTGATTTCTTTCTCTCCCAGATTGAGTTAGGCATAACTTTCTCATAGCACGTCTCACATTGTATGGGAATTGTTCTTTGTATTTGTATGTTTTGAGTGTAGCAAATTTTGTTCTTTACATTCAAGTTAGTGATTAATACTTAGAGCATTAGTACTTGGGTCTTGATCCCTGTGACCATTTGATGAAAGTTCTGGACCTTTTCTTTGAGTGATGCATATATACATGCGTGGTTTTGTGCCAGTTTCGGTCCATCCATTGATTTGGGTGAGAATCCCTGATCCTAGACTCTTCCTTCTCATCCTTAGGCTTAGGCTGTCTGTCACTACTGCTATTCCATTCATTTTTCTTCCTGATTTGATGCCTGTGTTTCCTTCCTGCCTCTGCTTTTTTTTTTTTTTTTAAATAACACAAATTCAGCTGTGGCATTTTTAAAATGGGCTTAATTCCCACCTCTCTGCTTTTCCAATTCCTGTGTTCCCTAGCTCAAGTAATCAGTGCCCATCCACTCAGATTAATGTTGTTACTTAGTTCCCATATGATTGAAAGATTTGTTTTCTCCCTGCTTTTAAGGGGTGCAGGCAGCAAATTAAAAATGTTCTTATTTAACATCTTTTGTAGCTCCCTTGCTGTGATCTGTTGAAAGTCAGCCCTCAACATGAGGGTTTATGAGAAAAAGAAAAAAAAACTACACCTACTTACAATTGTGTTATTAATGTTTTTGTTGAGGAGCAACATAGTTATTATGAAGGATATCAGACTTGCATATCTAAGGAGATTTAAGCTGTATTTTATGAAAAAATTACAATAAAACTTCATATGGGCCATTTCCCAAGTCCCCAGTATACCAAAAATGTAAATTGACATAACAGTTTGTCAGCTTTGGCCGGGCGCGGTGGCTCAAGCCTGTAATCCCAGCACTTTGGGAGGCCGAGACGGGCGGATCATGAGGTCAGAAGATCGAGACCATCCTGGCTAATACGGTGAAACCCCGTCTCTACTAAAAAAATGCAAAAAACTAGCCGGGCGAGGTGGCGGGCGCCTGTAGTCCCAGCTACTCGGGAGGCCGAGGCAGGAGAATGGCGTAAGCCCGGGAGGCGGAGCTTGCAGTGAGCTGAGATCCGGCCATTGCACTCCAGCCTGGGTGACAGAGCGAGACTCCGTCTCAAAAAAAAAAAAAAAAAAAACAGTTTGTCAGCTTTGTCTACAGATGTCAGTTTTTATCAGACCAGACAAAACTTTCAGACATTGGTAGAAAAATAATAATATGTTTATCTCTCATGCAGAAAAATGTATATTTTCTGATTAAAGTACATTGAGAAAATATAGCGGAGTAATCAGTTAAATAGAATTGGGAATATTTCTTCCTTGTGAGAGAGTGCGTGTGCATGAGTGCTTTAGTTGAATTAAAATTGACTATTTTCTTATGTACAGACAACGCATGGACTCAGCTCATTTTAATTTCATTTGCTTCTAGGAAACTAAAGCAGTGAGAAAGTGCGTCTTGATTTCCATCTGAAAGAATTTTAAGCTAACATTAACTTTAGTACAATGGCTTTTGCCTTTATAGGGTTTGATGATAAAGCTTGTGTCACTGTTTTTGACATCAGCTGGCTAGTAAATCTAGTTTATCTAGAGCGGAAGTCACAATCTGATAATATGCTTAATAAAGCACATGCTGAATTTTTTATGCTACATTAAGGCAAGTTCTCTACATCATACCAGTTAACTTTTGAGTAATTTATTAAATACAGACACTGTATTTGGTCTACCTATTTTTACATTTTGACAAAGTGAGTTAGTATATTGAATAATTTTCAGATTATGTAGTTGTAAAATAGCAGCAAAGTAAATCATTCCTTTTTTGTAGAATTTATCAAAGTAAATCTTTCCTTTTTTGTAGCATTGTATTACTTTGAATAGAAAGACATAAATTATTTTTCAGTGCTGCTTTGTTCATATAGAAATCTAATTTCATAGCAAAGTATCTAATAGCTGCTGTGACTTAAGGAGAAAAGGAAGTGTTTAATTATAAAATTAAGAAAAAACTACAAAAGTATTAGGAAAGTAATATTCTTAATATATTCTAGAACTATGCATGTTACACATTGACTAATCTTTTCTTTTAAGCTAATTTTTAGAGAACGAGACCGTATTGGTTCAGTCATATGTAAGAACTTGGACCTCATTGTCTATGTAAGTGATGTATAAACAGTATTACTCTATTCCATAGGATCAAGAGAAATATGGATTATTAAATGTAACAAAAATTGCTGAAAATGGGAAAAAGGTTCGGTAAGTACACAAGTCATTAATGTTCTTACATGATTCATCTGATTGAAATAAATTAAAAATTCTCAATATAATTATTTTAGTATAAACAATGGGTTCTGAAGAATCACCATTTGTTTTCTATGTAATCACATATGTAAGATTGTCATGAGATTTATGAAAAATTTTCTTTGTCTTGACATATTTCCTAAGTAATATTAAGAGGTAATGAGGCAGAGGGTTCTGAGGATGCATTTGCTTTAGTTTTTTTTTTCAGTAAGCAGTAAATGCATATGGTAAAAAACAAAGGTAGACTAAGTATTGAGTGAAAAGTCAGTCCCCCAGCCATCTTTTCTTCCCCTCTTCAGAGGCAACCAGTGTTAAGTCTCCTGAATTCTAGTGCTTTCCTGCAGAGATAGGATATATATGTATATGTTTGTATGTATAGAGATTAATTTTCTAAACATCTTTTCACAATTTATCTTGGAGGTGGTTTCACTTCTTGCTTGTAGAGCTGCCACATTGTTTTTAAATTGTTGCATAGTTGTATATTGTTTGGCTGTACTATATAGTTTATTTACCTATTATTTATTTGCAAGTTTTTAACTACACCTGTCTGTTGGTAGACATGTCAGTTGTGTATCATTTTTGCTAGTACATGTAATATTACATTTAGCATCTTGCATGACTCATTTTGCAAGTATGCAAATCTGCCCATAAAATAAATTTTATGAAAAGTGGAATTGCTGGGCCACTTGCAAAGTCATTTCGACAGTGTTCCAAATTGCACTGATACTGAATCTGTTTCTGCCTCCAGTAGCCGTGCATTCCTGCACACCTATCGCCAGTTTAGTATGTTGTTAAATTCTTTGATTTTTGCCAGGAGAGAGAAGAGGGAAAGTGATGTTTTTATTTGCATTCCTTTTTAGTGTGTTACGGTATCATAAACTGTTGGTATTTCCTTTTTGTTGAACTGTCTCTTTATACCCTTTGTCTGTTTTTCTATTGGATCGTTGGATTTTTTGGTTAATGTGATTTAAGGAAATCCTAGTGATTTAAGGAAATAAACTCTATGTAATGTAAGTTGCATTTAAAGAGTTTTAAATTAACATGTAATTGAGTTTTTTAGGTTTGCTTTTGTGGAACTATTTTTTGTCAGACTTTGGTAGTTAGATTTTTTTTTAAGTGCTCTGAAATAGCTTTATAAATACTACAATTATGTATCCCTTAAACTGTTCTTTGGTAGAATTCAGTTGTGAATTGAGTCTTTATTTTTCTTTCTCCATTTTGGGAATATGTGGTGCAGATAGCTCTTTGACTACTTTCTTTGCTTTTGTTGTTTTCCTATGATTTAGACTTTCGCTACTTTTGGAATATTTTTTTCAGTTTATATTTGCCTAAGGAAATCATCTATTCTATCATCTTCAAATTTATTTACATAGAGTTAAGCAAAATCTTCTTTAATTTCCTATGTATTAGTGGTTCTTAAACTTTTTGGTTTGAAGTTTCCTTTAAATGCTTAAAAATTACTGAATATTCTAAAGAGCCTTGGTCTGTATCTATAACCTTATAGGTTATATCTACAGATACTGTGAGAAATTAAAACAAATTTTAAGGATAATTCTTTAAAAAATAACCTATTACAAATTGACACAAAAATTTTTTGAAGAAAAACTATGTTTTCTAAGACAAAATTTCCATGAGAAGAGAGGCATTGTTTTACATTTTTTGTAAATCTTTAGTATTTGGCTTAATGGAAAACAGCTGAATTTTCATCTCTGCTTGCAGTCAGTCTGTTGTGACATATTATTTTGTTTGAAGTATGTGAAAAAAATCCTCCCTTTCACAGCTAAAGGTGGAAAATGGAGGAATGTTTTAAGATATGTTCAGATAATTGTGCATTTTCGTGCTGCTCCGAAACTCTACAAATGGTAGTTTGTTGAGGGTTGGTTGTAGTGAAGACTCTGAAAAACTACAGTGAGCGGTTCATACTCAGTTACTTTAAAAACTGTTGGTCTTTGTTGCATCTGAGTGAATCTTTGCCCATGCTTAATTTTATAATATCTTGTAGGTCATTTGTAAAATACTAGTTCATTAACTTTGCTCGTTTCTCAAATGTTTACACATTTTATTTTATAATATAAAAGAATCACACATCAGTGCTGTCAGAAAAGTATTGGGAAATTGTCAAATCCACTGTAGCAGATGCCAGGTATTCCAAAATTCTACTTTCTGTTTGAAAGCTTCAGTTTTTTTTTTATGGTGGTAAAAAAATACATAAGTTTGCTATCTTAACCATTTTTAAGTGTACATCTCAGTGGTGGTAAGTATATTCATATTGTTGTGTAACAGATCTCTACAACTTTTTCATCTCATAACACTGAAACTCTATACCTACTAACACTAATTCCCTCTTTCTCCATCCCCTAGCCCTTGATAACCTTTCTGCTGTTTCTGTGATTTTGACTACCTTAGATATTTTGTATGAGTGGAATGATATGGTATATGTTTGATTGTTGTGACTAGTTTATTTTGCTTGGCGTAATGTCCTTGAGGTTCATTCATGTTGAAAGCTTTGTTGTTGTTGTTGTTGTTGTTGTTGTTGTTGTTGTTGTTGTTTTTGAGGCAGAGTCTTGCTCTGTCGCCCAGGCTGGAGTGCAGTGGTGCAACCTTGGCTCACTGCAACCTCTGCCTCCCAGGTTCAAACAATTCTCCTGCCTCAGCCTCCCAAGTAGCTGGGATTACAGGCGTGTGCCACTACGCCCGGCTAATTTTTGTATTTTTAGTAGAGACGGGGTTTCACCATGTTGACCAGGCTGGTCTTGAACTCCTGACCTCAGGTGATCCACACGTCTCAGCCTCCCAAAATGCTAGGATTACAGGTATGAGCTACCACGCCCAGCCTCATGTTGAAAGTTTTAATTTTTTATTGCCTATAAATAATAATATTTGTTTTGTTTGAAAACTTCATTTATTTTTAAGGTTATGTTTGCCTGCCACATATCCAAGTCTGAATAACTATAGTATGTACATCAGTTGTTTTTTCAGGAGAAAAAATTGGGTTCCAGGAAAAAAAAAATGTGACTAATTCACCTTGCAACTAAGTCACACAAGTGCTTAGTCCTTGAGATAATGGTCATTATTTCACTATTTAAATATTCAATATTTGTTCTCAGATATATATTTACTAGTTCTACAGTTTTTCTCATTTTGAAAATTGAACTAAAAAAGCTTACTTAAAGTGGAAATAGGCTAATTTAAGTATTTGTCACAGTAGGGAGTCAGTAGATGATATCTAAAGAAATAGAAGACTGAGAGTATAAAATGAATTTACAAAAAATTAAAATACTTCCAAAATATCTTGCGATCCAGAAAATGAAATAATGAAGACAGAAAAAGCACCATCTATAATACCAATATCAGTAAATGTATAAACTCATCTATTGAAAGAAAAAGTTGCTCAGACTGAAGCATAAAAAAGCAAAACTTAACCAAATTTTATATATAAAAGAAACACCAAAAGATGATTGAGGAAAGTTGAAAAAAAAAAAAGCAATAAAGTATGTTGAAGGTATAGAAAGTAAAGCAAGACTAGGGATCTCAGTAGCAAAGTTCATCCCAGCGGGAGAGCATAAAGCATTATGAAGGTAGTATTTAAAATGGTAAAGCATATGGAGAAGTCCACAGTGAAGATGTAATTATAGGAATCACCATTTACCAAATAAAGTAGCATTAACAAACATAGGCAAAAAAACACAGGAAATAAATGGAAACATAGAAACTTAGTAGTAATTAACTTTATTCCACTTCTCTTAATCCATAAAGTTCAAGTAGACATAAAAAGTAATTTTTTAAAAAATAGGTCTTATTGATAGATACTAAATTCTAGATTCTGAAAACAGAAAATAAACCTCCTTTAGAGGTTTTTATAAAGTTGGCCATATGTTTGGCTGTAAGGAAAGCTTTAATAAATCCATGCGGTAGACAGATTTGACATTCATTTTAGCTTCCTAGCAACTGTGTCCTCATCATATAGGGTAATTTTAATTTATTTTCCTACTTGTAAACACTGATTCATACCTTCCGTTTGAAAAGTACCGTGCTAGGCCTGAGGTAGATAAAAAAATAAAAACTGTTTTCTTTTTTCAAATAATTTACAATTCCTATGACAGAAACATTTACATAAAGATCGCTAATATGATAAGGGAGAAGTTGAGGGGAATCTGGCTGGGGTATAGTATTCAAAAGCTTTAAAGTTCTAAATGGGTCAACTGATAATAGCATATGCTATGTGAGGCGTACCTCTGTATCTGGAGATAGCATAGTAGGTAAGTGGACAGTTTCTTTAAAAGCCCGGTGTTACACCAAAGTCTTAACATTGGTTACCTCTGGAGTATGGATTGAAGGAGAAGAAATGGGATTACCTTTCCTTTACACATTTTGTATTCAGAGTTTTTGCGCACCATATATGTGTTGCTTTTGTAATATAGGAAACTTTTTTTTTAATGTCATGTGGTCTATCAGTATACAATTATCAGTATGCTTGTAATGTACCTAGTACCTACTATCTGGGTACTCCAACCCAATTAGGGGAAGGCAGATCACCAAGAAATGTAAAACAGTCTGTGTAAAGAATTAGGTGAGTGAGGGGAAGTGTGTTTGTCTGATTTGTACTTCTGAGTAAGAATTCTTGACAAATACAATATTCCATTTGTGTGACTTTAAAATAAATTAGTGTCTTTGATCACAAAGTGCTGTATTAATTTCACGTGAACATAATTACCTGCATCATTCATTCATAGTTATTTGTGATAACTTCTCTGATTAACTTCATTTGTTTTGGGGCCTTCATTATCAGGTTTGAACCATAAAATGACTATAAATTTCATTAGTATCTATCCCCAACAAAAACAACTAAAATGTCAACAAGGGCTGTAAATCGTAGATAACATTGATAAGAGCTAAGTAGGTGTTAATTTTTTGAATTTGGCTGAAAGAACTCGAGATTGGAGCTTTAATCGGTCATCCTTATAATTACAGAAAGAACTGGTTGTCTTCTTGGGCGGTGTTGCAGGGTTCTTCTTTACTTTTTACCAAAACTCAAGGAAGTAGCACAAGTTGGGTAAGTATTTCTTCTCTTTGGAGATTTTATACATTTAAATTATGTGAATAGTATTGTACCTGAATTTCAAAAGGTAATTTCCAGAGTCCTTTTAGTTACAGCTAGTGTGCAAATAAAAATAAATAAAATGTTCTTAAAGGTTCATTTTAACTTATGAGAGAAAAAAAGGAGTGAGTAGGACAGTCTAATTAGTGGTATTATTAAAATCAATAGATTCTGTTTTATCCATTCAACTGAAAAGTGGGCTCATTACTTGGGCATTATAGAGCAAATACATTTCTTGATTCATTTTCAGGATATTAAAGCTTTGCTGTGTTTGTGACTCTGCTCCTTCAGATATTTAGTCAGAAAATAAGCAGTAATGTGGCAAGCTGTATCTTGAATTGTGATCTGACCATTGGTTACGAATCAGTGTTTCAGGTGTCAGTGTCTGGTTTGTCAGCCAGCTTTCAAAAGAAAAAGAAATGTCACCATTACTTTTGGGATTTTGAAGCTTTTTACATATTTGAGTGCTTACTATCATTACTCTACTCTTCAGTTATTTGTAATACAAACATTAAAAATTATAATTTGTGACACATAATAGCTACATTTTTTGAATGCTCATTATGTATCCCACATATGTTCTCGGTGCAGAGGATTGTGTCTATATTGTCTCCTTAACGCTGGGATAGCTATTGCTCTGATCTCGCCCTTCCCCCATCATAGATGAGAAAATGAGATATAAAACAGTTAAGTATAATAATTTGCTCAAGGTCTTACAGCTACCAAGTGGCAGATCTGGGTTTAGAACTTTGGCTTTTTGGCTCTAGAATCCATGTTCTGGCTATTTATGAAAGTTTTTGGTAATTGAATTTGAAGTGCAATGCTCAAGTAAAATTTAAAATAAAGGTATTCTGAATGTATTTTGTCTACCTCATATTCTACCGTAACCAATATTTTATTACAATTAATGAGTTTCTTTAAAATTAATACAAAACCTATGGGTCTTATGTTTGATGAAAGAAAAGTCCGTTTATAAAATTTAAGCAAATTTTAGTTGTCCACATTTATCACGCAGCCATGCAACATGGTTCTGAACCCCAAATGCCACAGAACATGTTAGTCCTCAGCTTCTCTGATGAGGAAACCTAAAAATCCACATGAATTGAGCATGGATGTGAACATTCTAGATAGTTCCTTCTGTTTTGCTTTTCTAATCCTTTAATTTGCTCCCTCTTCGGCCATTCCAGTGGAAATGACCTGTGAAAGGGTTGAAATTCTGGTTTGATATATCTTAAAGTAAATGGATAATTATGTCTTTCTCCTTTTCCCCAAGGTGAAACGTGGGGCTCTTTCGCATTAATGCATTTCTAGAGCACTGTGTAATTGTTTCTTTCTTCCTACTTATGGCTCAACTTTTATTTGAAATTGAGTGAAGAAAACGGATGAAAGAAAAGGAATGGAGAAGCAATAATAGATTAATAAGGCATTTTTGAAAGTATCTGAAGACAGCTGGATAGTGATCACTTATTTGATAATTACTGATACTTAAAGATTGAAGGTTGTGGCAGGTACAGATGAAACCAGTAGACAGAGCATCCTGTAGGTGGGCAGGTTTGTACGTGATTTAAATGAAATGAAAACTTTGAATTTAAAGATGTTAAATGAATACCTTCTAGTACATAATCGTTAGCACAGGATGGTAACTTTTTTTTTTTTTTAATTGAAAGTTTTCACTCTAGAAGATCTTACATGATTCAGAACTCATGATTAAAACTAGTACTGACAAAGGAGGTGAGGTGTTTGTGTTTATCAGCCAAGGTTGTATTACTATGTTACCATGTAGCAATAACCAAAACATAGTTTAAAATTTACCGAACTAATTTTGAAATTTTAGAATTCTCAATGAATTTTTAATTATAGGGAGTCGCTATTTTAATTTTTATCTTTCAAATGACATCTTATTACTATTGATATAGTATTAATAATATAATCATTTCAGATAGGTATAATTTAAAAAAACATAACCACACCATTTTATAGTCTCAGTAAAGACTAAACAAGATTTAAAATGTGGTAAAATGCTTCGTTGTACAGTCAATTCTTAATTTGTATTTTATGACAAATTTTAAAACCTCAGACTGTTTTGCTTTACCCATCGCTACATATTTAAGGGAACGAGAACTAATTTGAATGGCCTAAGTAAAAGGAAGTAAGATTATTTAAAAATCATATAAGTGTGTATAATGTATTATGACCCCACAATATTCATAAATAACAAAATTTAGAGAAACAGGATGCTCTTGAACTCTGGAATTGGGATTATTGAAAGAAATGTTAAAGAATTCTAGCCTTGTTGATCTGCTCGGTCACCAACTAGATCTGTTGTAGGTAAAATGTATTCTCTTTATACAGCAGAATCACATCTTATCCGAGGATAAGATTCTAAGGCTAAAATATAAGCCAAAAAACCAACAGTCACTTCAAGTGAAAACTGCTCTTGAATATTCCTTAGGAAGATGCTATACAGAAGCTGATCTCTAGCGGAGCCTGTATTTCCTTTGGTGTTAGGAGGAATAACTTTTCCTTCAGTCGAGTTTGAATGGCTTATGTTAAGGGGCCACATTACAGGAGAAATCTGTATAGTTCTTTAAAAATTAGATTCACACTTAGTACAAAAACTTGAGATCTACTTGAGGAAACAGCAGGTTCAAATCTTGTACTCACTAGAGGGCATGTACTCATTGATGGAACACTGAGCAGAGTCACCCATGCTATTCAAAGTTCTTTTTTTAAAAAATTATTCTTGGTTTGTATTGATTTTTTTTTTCAGACAGTAGATGGTTAAAATTGAGTAAATGAAATGCACAGAGGCTGCATGCAATTTCGCTTTATAAGAAATATTTTACATTGGTGCTGCCTCATCCAAAAATCTAGTGAGCCTTTTCTTCTCCTCTAGGGCAGATACCTTCCAGTGGTTTTCTGGAATGGAAAACAGTTACCTACTGGATTGCTGTATCAGTAACATAAACTTACATTTGCTTTTTTCTCACCTCATTTCACCTCGGAAATATATGTGTGTATGTTTGTTTGTTTGTTCAACAGACCTAAAAGCCTGCTGTGTTCTGGGCATTGTTAAGCTTTGGGTTTAGAAAGAAATAACATGGTCCCTGTCTTCAAAGCTTACGTTGTAGTGGGGAAGACTGACAAGTGAACAGGTTCAGTGTAACATGACATATGTTGTGCTTCTTTTCAGTTATCATTCACAATATTCCTTGAGCATTTAAAAAATCAACCCATAAATATTGGTAGTTATTCAAACATTCATTTGTACATGCTTTCAGATTTCTAAAAATAGTCACTCTTTTGGGCCAGATAATTATTTGTTGTAGGGGGGCTGTCCTGTGCACGGTAGGGTGTTTAGTAGATGACTAGCACCCTGCCTCTAGTTGTGACAACTAAAAATATCTCCAAACGTCACCAGATGTCCCCCAGAGGACAAAATTCCCTGTCTCCTAGAGGAAGTATCAGTGTCCTAGAGGAAGGGAAAGGCAGGTGAGATGGTAGGGCTACTCCCAAGGGATGACTTGGAAAGGGACACCAGAAGATACTACTCAGCAGGGCATGAGGAGGAAGCTAGGGGGTTTTGGACAGGGTCTAATTTAGATCGTGAAGGGCCTAACGTGACTCCTGTCAATGGCTAACACAAGTCTGTTTAAGATAAATTCTATAAAGCATTCATCTTAAAAATAAAACATAAATTTATATAATAATCATCAGGATAAATTCTAGGACCTTTGCAAAGATATTTGAAAGTTGAGCTTTGCTTGTGTTGTATGTCTTCATATAGAGTTGTATCTTTTTCTTGTCTGGTTCCATTATGCTTTTCTCTTGTGTGTCATTTTGCTGTTTTGCATTGTTATGACATCATCATTTTCTTCCCTTTTCCATCAAGTCCTTCTGCCAACAAGGCTCAGTCTCTGAGCTCTTGCTTTCGCTGCTTTCTTCTTGGAAAAACTCTGTCCGTCGTCGGCCTGCTGTTGCATATGTAAAGTCTGATCCTGTTTCAGCTGTCACTGTATGTGTTCCTGTTGCATGCCCTTTGCCACAATAATTATGTTTTCTTTGCCATGAATACGTTGGTGGGGAGGTTGATTACAGTAGAGAAAAGTGGGACTAGATTTTGGAAAATAATAACTAACAAAATGTTGCCAACTATAGTGATTGCATTTTTTTTTTTTTTTTTTTGGCAATATTCCATGTCATGTCATTGTATTTATATTCAATTGCTATATCTTATTTGGTTTCTTGTTTGTATCTTAGCTTAGAGCTAACCATCTACAGCGTGTATAATGACAACAAATTAAATAATTGATTTTTGTCATTTTGTTAAATATATGTTCAAATTTGATA
Organism: Theropithecus gelada; assembly: GCF_003255815.1. NCBI lineage: Eukaryota > Metazoa > Chordata > Mammalia > Primates > Cercopithecidae > Theropithecus > Theropithecus gelada. The sequence continues at coordinate 17,996,273 of NC_037677.1, forward strand.
ACATTTGCAGTACATCATTTCTGTTCAGGAAGTTATCTGTGCCCAACATACAGCTTTATGTTTAATTTGTCTTTTGATTGACAATGCTACTTCAGGCAAAGACTTTGTAGGATACAGTTACAATTTCTATTGTGATTTTTATTATGATTCCACAAATAAATTCCATGTAATATCTCAAAATTTTCATTGACTCCACTAATAAATTTTATTATTAATCCTAAATTTTGTTTAAGTTCACACTGCTAGCTAAAAAGATGTAAAAGGGAGCAGGTTGAGGCAAACTCTATTTTAAATGTGAAGCTCCTGAATAGAGTTACTGAGATTACAAATAGTGAATAAGTTATCATAAAGTTGGGTAAGATAATTTCTAATGACAAGTTAATTTGATTTGAAATATTTTAGCAAATGAAATTCTCTGTAGGAAATATTTATAACAGATTTTTATGATCTTTAGATTACAATTCAGTAGACTTTAGAGGTTTTAAAGCCTTTAAACTTTTCAATACCATGGGAATGTTACTTTTTATTCTTAGTTAACAGACTAAACAGAAATTTAAAGATGTCAAGGTACAGAGTAAATGTATATTTAACATAAATTTTATACTACTTTTGCTAATCTTTTCCTTATGTAGTTAAGAAAATGTAATAGCTAGCTAAGTACTTCTGAACTCACCCATAACAACTGTCTTCCTGTTCTTTTTGTAGTTCCTCATTAAATTGCTGAAGCTTTATAGCATCTGTCTTTAGTTACAGTTTCTGACAAAGATAAAAGAATATGGGACTTAATGTTTTCTGTTTCCACAACTTGTTGTTAACAGCATAACTACTGAATAAGGAAATACTTCTGAAAGCACAAAATCAGGTTTAGAGAATGTTTATTAGTTGGAAAATGCACTTGTTATCTACCTGATACTGTTTATTACATATATAAGAGTATTGCCTTTGTGTACATAGCATAGTCGTGTATAGTCTAGGATAAATTCCAAGATGCAGAACTGCCAAGCCAAAGTATACATGCATTTGTAAATTTGCAAATATAGCATTACCAATTTTTCTTTTCTAGGAGTAGTTCCAATTTATATCCCACTTGCATATGAGGCCTTTTTAGTCTATAGCCTCACCAACATAGTTTTGAAAAAAAAAATTTTCCCATTCTGATGGGTAAAAAAATATTTCAGTTTGGCTTTTCATATGTATATATATTTATTTTATATTATGATGGAAGTTGAGTCATTTTATTTTGTTTTCTATGAATTGTGTATTCATATATTCTAGATATTTTTCAATTTCTAAAGTAGAAATTGTTACTTTATTATAGAGAAAAAAGAATTTGAGAAAATCTGTTTGATTTATTGTTAACAATATAAAATTGTCCTTAATTCTTTTTGAATACGCATATATGTGAGTATCACATGAAGGTTTTTTTCTTTTTCAAAAATGAAGTTCGGCAGTAATCAGTCCAAACCAGAGTTCACGGTGGACCTGAAGGGGGCAACAATTGAGATGGCTTCCAAGGATAAATCCAGCAAAAAGAATGTATTTGAGGTAATACATTTTTTTCTAAGTATAACACGTTCTAAACTGTAGTAATTGGATGTTCTGTTTTTTGAGCTGTTTTGAGAAATAGTCGTTCATTGTGACTAGTTAAGGCAAAGTTGGTGATTAAGTTAGATGGTATTGTAATTTAAGAAAACTGGTGTAAAAACTGGCTTTATTTGCATAAGTTGTTTGAACTCAGACCGTATATTACAAGCCTTTGTTTCACAAATCCTGTCTTTTCCCAGCAATAATAAAAAGGATGTGGTTCTCTTTACTTACCAAATCTAATATTAAAAAGTAAATTAAGGGGAATGTTGATAATGGGGGAATGTATGTGGGGGTGGGCAGGGTGTGTATGGGATATCTCTATGTCTTCTCAATTTTTCTAGAACCAAAAACTGATCTAAAAAGTAAAGTTTTTTTTTTTTTTTTAAACCTTTCCATTTTATCTTTCAAACCCTCCCCAGCAATATATGATCTGTATTAGTTACTTATTGCTGCATAAGAGACCACCTCAAAACTTAGTAGTTTAAGAAAAGAACATTTTGTTTGCTCAGCCTGACCTGGGCTGAGCTGGGTGATTTTTCTTCTTATCTCACTGAGGACTATTCATGAGGCTTCAGTCATCTAGTGGCTTGATTGGAACTGGATGGTATAAGGTGACCTCATGGCTAGTAGTGGTGCCCGCCGTTGGCTTGTCGACAAGATCTCTCATTCTCAAGGGAGCTACCCTAGGCAAGTGACAGCTTCAGGATTCCAAGAGGGTGAGGGTGGAACCTGCAAGGCTTCTCAAGACCTAGATTTGGAAGTCACACATTACTTTCAGAGTATTCATTGGTTAAGACTGTTCAGGAGGCTATCCAAGTATTCAGAGTTGTGGGAAGAGAGGCAGCCTATTGACAGAAGAGCAACAATGTCTGTCCCATTCCAGAAGGGTGTGGTTACAGAGATCCAACCAGAGACGACAACTGATTTTGTGGACAGCCTTCAAGATCCCAGCCTCTTTTTGTAGCCTCATGTCTCAGGCCTTTCCTGTTTTGTTGTGTAAACAGATTGGTTTAATTGCTATTTTCCAAGTGGAGCCCAGGTTTTCCGGTCTGATTTTTACTCTTTATTGTTCTGCCTCGAGCACCAACCCATGCCAATCTCTCCATGCCAAATGCTCCCTTTCTTCCAAGACTCATGACAACCATCACCGTAATAATAAGGCTACTTCTTTATTTATAACAGTAAATATTTATTTTTAAATAAATATTTAAAAATAATATTTATTTTAGTGTACCTGTGTTATCATTTGTCAATTATTTCTCTCACTAGATAATTACAATTTTTTTTTCTTTTTCCCTGAAGTAGAGAGACTATGTTTTTCCTTTAAATAAGAACCTGTAACAGAGCAGAGTATCTTATGTGCAGTAAACATTCAATATTGGTAAACTAGCTTGACCAACTCTAGAAGATTGCATGAAAGAAGTCACTATTTCCTGAATTAGCCTTGTAGTTTCAAAAGGTAATCAAGAATAAAAATGGTTTCATGGTCAAGTAAATTTGGGAAGCAGTGTATATTTTATTCCTATATTCCCTAGAACATCAAAAGCCTGTGACATCTTGAAGGAGAGAATCTAGTTAGATTTTCTTCAATCCAGTATTTTCCAGGTTAATATTATATAACTTTTTCAAAAATTTATTTTTTGAGGGCACCTTTTAAAAACGTTATTTGTGAAACTGTTTGAGGAATACATCTTTCAGAATGTTGTTTGGGAAACATTGCCATATCTTCCTCTAGGAAAAAAAAAAATCAGTTTTTAATCAGAAAATGGGAGGAGTGCTTTCCACAAATGTGTCAAAATTCTTCCTCACTTAAGTGTAAGAAACCTTGCAAAACAGAGATTGTACATAAATTAGTTATTGCCTTCGTATAGAATAATACATAGTATTCTTTTTTCAGCTCATGATCTGACACTTAATTTAGTAATACTTCCGCCCAAAAGGGGTGTGACATTTATGCCTGCTCTTTGTACTAAGCCATTATATTTACCTACTAAGTAGGAAATATTGAAAGTCTTTATGTATTCTTTCTTCTGTATTTTTTAGCCAGAGAGAAAAAAATTTCTCAGGTTGTGTAAAAATATCAGAGATTTTATTTCTTTATTCTAATTTAGAATGCACCACTTTGATACTTGAACGGATTTTTAAGTGATAAACGTACAAGTTTCAGCAGGTTTTATGGCATTTATGTGATGGTGTTTGGGATCCTAAATTATTAGATTTTATGAGAATTTATTGTGAGAAACAACTTTGTTTTTTTATTCAATTGATATTATTTCAAACCAAAAAGGTATTCCATAGCTGTGTAGTACTTTAACCTTACATCATTGTTACATAATATATGGCAGCTACTCTTGGTGGTTTTATTAACTTTGAATTAAAGGTATTCATGTATTTTGCTGAAAGCACAAACCAACCATACTCTTTTTCTCCCTGCTTTTCTCTAAAGCTGAAAACTCGACAAGGGACAGAACTGCTAATTCAGTCCGACAATGACACTGTTATTAATGATTGGTTTAAAGTTCTTAGTAGTACAATCAATAATCAGGTATGTCTTTGACTTAGGTAAAATTTTTACTTCAGAGCTTTTTTTTTTTTTTTTTAAATTGCTTATTGTATATCCGGATTGCAATCTATATGTGAAAAGACACTTTATATATGTTTTGACAGAGGTGGAAAAAACAATGGTCAATTTAGCAGCCCCCCAGGCCTGGTGAATGATTTAACATTCTCACTTATGTGATGTTTGCTACCAATGGATTTGAAATAATGTTCCCATCAGGCATTGGCTGAAAAAAAAAATAGTTCAAAAAGAAGGGGTAAATAGTGCTTAGTACATAGTATTTATTCAATAACTGAGTGAGTTGGAAATAATACTATTTGGTGGAAGAAGTCTGAGGCGAGCTTGTGAAATGAAAGAAGCTGTAGGCTTTTCATTAGCACTTTTTCTTTTCTAGTGACCGTTCTCTAGTTTTTCTGCCCCTCCCCTCCAAGCTATTCATACCCTTGTGTTCCTGGTATATTTCTTCTTCTTTGTATACAACAACCAGAAAGAATCCCAGGTTTACATTCTGCAGGTATATTAGTAAGAACATTAGTAAGCAGCTGGGGGCTGTACTTTTTTTATTTGAAACAGGGTCTCATTATCACCCAGGCTGGAGCAGTGGCACAATCATAGCTCACTGCAGCCTTGAACTCCTTGGCTCCAGCCATCCTCCCATTTAGCCTCCCAAGTAGCTGAGACTACAAGTGTGCGCCACCGTGCCTGGCTTGCACTTTTTTATACTCTGTATTCTCCTTTTCGCCTTCCGCCATATGGGGACATGACTCTTCATTGAGGATCATATTATATTAATGACAGAGAAATGAAAGATACTACTTATGGGAAGCAAAAGAGAACTTTACCTCTTCTAGCAAATTAGTTATGAAGCTATATATAAATTCTTCCTTTGGAGTTTATAATATTGCCTGATATTTCTGAATCTTGTCCTTTCTTTTCTGTTTATTCCTGAAACCATGAGGGCAGGCCTTTATATCTTAATACCAAAATAAGAGTAACCTCCTGAACAGTTTTTTTCCCTATTTAATCTCACCTGTCACTGATTCATCCTTAATGCCGTTGCCATATGAAACTTCCTAATGTCAATTTTCTAATCCCCTACGGCTCAGAAACTTTCTGTGATTCATTAAAATTCAACAGTGTAGGCCCAATCTATCTTTTCAAAATGTACCTTCGATTTTACCCAATATGGACTTTCAGCTCTAGTCACAGTAGTCTGTTCACTGTCTCTTGAAAGCAAGTATGCGTGCATTCATTTAACAAATATGTGAATGCCGTCTGCACTGGGGACATAGCAGCACACAGTCAGATACTGCACTTTCCTAGGCTGAGGTTATAGCCACAGACAGATGGTTATTCAAGACAGATAACAGTTAATAAAATGAAATGTGATGAGTGTTAACGATGGTAGGAGGTGTACAGCATTCTGTAAAAATACTGATTGGGGCAAACCTAGTGTATTAGTTAGGGAAGGCCTTGCAGAGAAAGTAGATTTTTGTAATTGAGACCTACAGACTCAGGGAATAAGCCAAGTGAAGAGAGATGATTTTATACATACGTACACACACACACACACACACACACACACACACACACACGTACACACGTTTCTTTTGTTGTTGTTGTTGTTTTAAGACAGAGTCTTGCTCTGTCACCCAGGCTGGAGTGCAATGGCATGATCTCAGCTCACAACACCCTCCGTCTCCCGGGTTCAAGTGATTCTCCTGTCTCAGTCTCCCAAGTAGCTGGGATAACAGGCACCCACCACCACACCTGCCTGAGTTTTTGTATTTTTAGTAGAGATGAGGTTTCACCATGTTGTCCAGGCTGCTCTTGAATTCCTGACCTCAAGTGATCTGCCCGCCTTTGCCTCCCAAAGTGCTGGGATTACAGGTGTGGAGCCACTGCACCTGGCCTGTATTTTTGATTAAGAAATTTTAAAATACATACTGTTTCCAAAGTGTCAGAAGATACCAAGGACTAAATGTAGCAAGAGGTGCAAGAACTTTGCAGGGAAAATTACAAATCTTTATTGAGAGACACTGAAGAAAACCTAAGTAAATGAGAAGTATATCCTGTTCATGCATTTAAAGATTCAATAATATAAAGATATAACATTCTTCCAAATGATTTATAGACTTGAGATTTTTGAATCTCATTTAAAATCCCAGTAGTTTTTCTGGTAGAACTTGAAAAGCTTATTCTAAAATTTATATAGAAATGCAAAAAGCTAAGAATACCTAAGATACTATTGAAGAAGAAAGAAAAAGGACTTGCACTATCATACGTCGTCTTTGAAAAGCCATATTCCTTAATAAAGTGTGGTATCCATGCAGGGATAGGCATACGTACCTCTGAAACCATAAAGAACCTAGAAACAGACCCACGTACCTGTGGACACGTTTTGCCAGATAGAGCACTGTAGAGGAAGCAAATGGTGCTGGTGCAGCTGGGAATCCAAGAAAAAACTGGAACCCTTCCTTACACCATCCACAAAAATGAATTCCTGGTGGAGTAAAGATCTCCATGTGACGGCAGAGCGAAGGTTTTTAGTTTTGAGGACTCAGTCATTCTTTAGTCTGTACAAGTGACCTTAGTTAAGTTATAGATGAGCTCTAGAATTTCTTTTTTTCTGTTTTTTTTTTGAGACAGAGCCTTACTCTCTCGTCCAGGCTAGACTGCAATGGCGCAATCTTGGCTCACTGCAGTCTCTGCCTCCCAGATTCACACAATTCTCCTGCCTCAGCCTCCCGAGTAGCTGGGATTCCAGGCGTGTGCTACCACGCCTGGCTACTTTTTGTATTTTTAGTAGAGGCGGGGTTTCATGATGTTGGCCAGGCTGGTCTCAAACTCCTAACCTCAGGTCATTTGCCTGCCTCGGCCTCCCAAAGTGCTGGGATTACAGGTGTGAGCCACCACGCCTGGCCGCTCTATGATTTCTTTCAGTTGACAACCATGAGTCTGGAGGATGAGTCTTGTCCTGTTGTTACAGGGTAATACTCTTGTCAGGTCCGTGTGTAGAAGTCTTGTACTGTTGTCAGAGAATGTAGCTCTATTGTGTTTTTCACCATAAATTGTAGCCTTACCTTTTAACTGTTAGTGTCACTAAAAGTTGATTAAAATTAGGCAAGGTAGCGTCATCATCAGTGTAAACTAACATTATCCTGTGAATTTTCAGCAATAATTTCTTTTTTAAAAAAATCAAAATTGATGCCATGTAGGGAGAGAAAAAGTATTTATCAAATATCTAAGTCATACATACTGTATGTTAATTGGTTTCCTAAAATTGTTTGAAGAGTCATTTACAATAGTCATTGTAAGAATTGTGCCATTCCAACTATAGTAATACTAGAAGTGTAATATATGTTTGGGAAATATCTAACCAATAGGCAGTAGACACTGATGAAGGAATTGAAGAGGAGATACTCCCAGATTCACCAGGAATAGAAAAGCATGATAAAGAAAAGGAACAAAAAGATCCCAAAAAGCTTCGTTGTAAGTTGTCCTTTTCCTATTTTGCTAAGGATTTGAGCTTGTTCTCTTAGCATTTTGAAAGTTTTAAATACATATATAAAAGCTGAATGGAATGTCCAATGTTACAAAAAGGTTATGCAGTTAACCAAGTGCAGTCTCATTGTATCAGCCGTCTTTCTTCTTAACTCATTATTGTCGTTTTTCAGCCTAATAGTATGCATCCTGTGGCATCTCATTAATTTTAAGGTGTTGTGCTGCTTTCAGAGAAGAAGTATAGTACATTTCTGTTGAGGCCTCTAGCAAGCTGAACTTTACTGATTTAAACATATATACTTACTGTTTAAGATTCTACATAGAATCTTACACTTTAAGAAGTCAAAAGTCATGGAATATGTACCGTAATTTCCTACTGGACACCAGGCATCCATCTCTGGACTAGGGTGTGTCTGTGCATGTAAACAGATGCATGCGTTCCTATCTCCAGATCTTACTACAGAAAGGTGCATAGTGAAAGACAGCAGCTTTAAGAAAAGCATTTTCTAATGTTGGCCCCTTGTGAATTACATTGCTTAAATAGGCCATTAGCTGTGTGACTTGGTACTTTGTTCAGTCCATTTTAACAAATCCACGTTTAAGAACTTTTTGGCCTTCATATTAACTGAATGATTAGAAAATCAGTTCTACTTTTCTGTATTTCTAATGAACTTGAGGCCTATTACTGACATTGTCAACAGGTAGCAATTTAACATAAAAATGTGATTATTTTTTATTCTATATTATAGATTCTTCATGCCCTCAACTTTCCCCAAATAGACTTACTTTCAAGAAATATACCTTTTGAATTTTTGTTACTATAACAGAAAAATAAATCAAGACTCAAGGCAATGGAGGACATTTTTCGTGTAGTCCCATTTGTAGCTCAAAGTACAAATAATTATGATGAAAGTTAGCTTAAAGTACAAGTATAATAGTTATGATAATTATATGTCTATATTTATATCTCTATATATATCTGTGTGTATCTCCAGTTTTCTTGTTCAGTGAAGATAGGGATTCTTTTGTTTGTTATGTATTTTATGTATTTTTACTTTTTGGTGGTCATTTTACCTTCTAAAACTAATGGATAATCAATAAAGATAAGTAGTTAATAATTTATGAAATAATGAATATGTTAGAGTAAATTAGGGATGTCTTGGCAGATATACCATAGAAGGTATGGTTTTCATCTGTTTTTAGTGATAAAAATGAAATGTTTGGTTTAGTTTATAACTTTGAAATGGGTTCTGTGTTAATGTAATTCTTCACATCTTGTCCTTAAACCACATTGAAGTTAAAATAAGTGAATTGTACTATGATCTTGACATAAGAGGTTAATATGTTTTGCATGCTGGCTGGAAAAACTTGTATCAACAAAACTTTTACAAATGCTTATTACCTGTCCTTTTGTCTTAAGCCTTTAAAGTATCTAGCATAGATTCTTCAGAACAGAAAAAAACCAAGAAAAACTTAAAGAAGTTTCTTACACGACGCCCCACTTTGCAAGCTGTTCGCGAAAAAGGTTATATTAAAGGTTGGTAGAAGTATTGTTGATAATAATGAATGTTGGCCTACATAAATAAGATGTTTCAAATTACCATTTTCAAACAGTAAGAATATTCTTTATTCAAGTATTTAAGTACAGTTAGTAAAAGACATTAAGTAATTAAAATAGATTTTTTTAAAAGTTTATTTTAACTAAAGCAGTGGACAGACAAATAACAAACTAAACTTTTAGGAAAGCCTATTTCAGAGGAACTACATGGATGTGATGGGTGGCAGATTTTTAGAAATTGTGACAATGAGAAGTTTAGTTTTGAGATGCAAAGATCACAAGAAATAAGAAATTTTGAATATCACTAATAGTAGAAAGAAAGAAAAATGAACGAATAATTTTTACCTTTAGCTGTCATTTAAGGTAATTGAAAAATTAGCATAAGGTGCTTTTTTCTAACTAATTTATTTACTTGTTATTTATAAGCACTATAATGGACTAACAATCTTTTTTTATAGGAAAATATTCTTTAAAAATCACATTACTTGTGTATGCTTTCAGTTCTTACAAGCATGTTTAATTCCAAAGATGAAATTTTCTAATACATGACTTAAAACAATGGCATTTATTCATAAATAAAATAAAGATAATATAGTCTATAATGTATATATATGTCAGATTGTTATGAAGCTTCTAACAAAGGCCGTCTATTTGTGAAGCATCTGCATTAAAACACATAAGCAAATTTTATTAAGAAGGTATTTAAGGCCAGGTGCAGTGGCTCACATCTGTAAACCCCCCATTTTGGGAGGCAGGAGGACTGCTTGAGTACAGGAACTTGAGACCAGATTGGGTAACATAGAGAGACCCTCTCTCTACAAAAAATTAGTTGGGTATGGTGTCACACACCCTTATTCCTAGCTACTTGGGAGGCTGAGTGGGAGCATCACTTAAGCACAGGAATTAGAGGCTGCAGTGCAGCCTGGGTGATAAAGTCTCTGTCTTAAAAAAAAAAAAAAAAGTATTTAAGACTTCTAGGACGAGACTAGCTAATTAAGTAATTAAAATTAGCAACTTTAAGAGTTATGGATAACAGGTACTCTCCAATAAAGCATATAAATTTGTATGATGAGTTTAGAGTCTTTAAAAACTTAAAAAAAAAAAAAAAAGCCTGGCAAATAAATGGATAGAAACTGTTGCTCATTTGTTCACCAGGCCTTTTCCCTGAGAAATATAAACTGTTGTCACTTTATGTCCTTATCACTTCACACTGTTTGTTTTCCTGAACGTTTACCACTAATATGGAATTTCAAAACTGTTGGGTTGAAAGATTAATAGAAGAGTCTTTGAAATATATTTTGTGAAATCAAATGTTGATGATACGTGATGGGTGGGCATATGCTTATTTTAATAATTTTAAAAATAGTCGAGTATTTACTAAGTGCTAGGCACAAGCCTAGGTGCTATGAATACCTGTTGGTGTTCAGGAACTACATGGTCCTTGCCCTCATGAAACTTATACTCAAGTGGGAGGTAGACAAGATAATTGTGAAATAGTAACAAATACTATGAATCTAACACAGTAATAAAATAGGATGTGTCTGGAATTGGGTTCTCTTAGGCAAGGATGGTCAGAGGGGTTATTAAAAGTAGGTGACATTTTAGTTGAGACTAGGAGTGATAAGAAGGAGCCAAATTGGGTGGAAAATTGCTTTCTGAAAAAGCAGTAGAAAGTACAAAGGTTCTCAGGCAAGAGTGAGTGAGGGTGTTTATGAGTTTGGAAATGAATTGTTTGAAGTGAAAGTGGAGAAGTAGGCAAGATGCATATTGCATAAGGTATAGGGCCATGTTAAACAATATTTGGTTACACTGGATGTTTCTGTTGCACTCTGAATGGTTAGCCATTTCATGAACTGAATTTTAGCAAGGTGATTGACTTTTTAAAAATAAATCTTTTTCAGATCAGGTATTTGGATCCAATCTTGCTAATCTGTGTCAAAGAGAGAATGGCACAGTACCAAAGTTTGTGAAGTTATGTATTGAACATGTTGAAGAATATGGTAAGAGAAGGATTTTGATTTTTTTTTTTTTTTACATTAAGCAAACCAGCTTCTTGTTTTGCCATCAAAATTCCCAGAATTTTTATGATTTTGATTGATGCAACCAAAAGTTCCCTGTAGTCCTAAGAGGTTAAGAAAATAATTTTGTTTGCAAAAACACATGTTTACACCTGTTTCAAATAGGACCTCTCCAGGCATCTATTGAATGCTTGGTACTCGCAGTTAATTAAATATATGCTTTTCTTTGAAGCCATTTCATTTAAGCATTTGCTTAAAATGAAGAAGGTAGTGATTGTGAAATTTGAGTTTATTTTTAAGAAATAATCTGACAGTGTGTAAGGTCTGAGGAGATTATGTTTACTTATTAAGTTTCTTCTGTTCTAAAAATCAGATGACATTTTAAACTGTTAGGTCAACCACAAATGTCTCATGAGATAAAAATTTTTATGTCATTTTCTGTAAAATATGACAAACTAATTTCTATTGTGGTTAATTTAAACATAGCTATAATATTTATACTAGTTTTATATAAATAGTAGTATATTGATTGTAATCACATTAACTTATCTCTATATCATGAAAAAATTTTGTACAATTAAAACATGTAATTCAATTTGTAATTTCTGCCAGTCTCTTGTCCCATTGACTCTTCTTGTCAGCATGGCAATAGGGATGCCACACTATTGTCTTAATTTGAAGCTAAATGAATAGTGTACATTCGAATTTGTACATTATTATCATTTAATGAATACCTGAAATTTCGGGGCTTAACTGTATGAATTTCAGATGATTCTGTTTCATGTATAAAAGAAAATAATAAATTATAGCAAATTTTGTATTGTTTTTATAGAACCATTAGTTTAGTGGTTATATTAAGTTTACTTATTAGAAACATTTAATATGACAGATGCTTTCAATAAAGTTTTTACAATGTGTGCGTTTACATTATCAAATGGTGTGCAAAATATGCATGGGCCGATTTTACCTGCTGGCTTCCTTTAATTTTGAATTATCCCCAGATGTTTTCAGAAATGTATTTGAAATTGTTAGTGTTTTAAGATTAATGAAACCACTTCCTTGAGCTGATTCACAGTCTATATGATGAGCAGAGTAGAATTACTGCTGTTTATTAAACAGAATTCAGAATTTATTAAACAGAATTCAGAGCGAATCTCCATCTCTCTCCCCTGCCAAGCATCTACCAGAAGCCATTTAGAGAAGAAGAATATTTGCCCATTTGATTTTAGGCTAATGCTAATGAGTGAGAATTCTGACACATGCAAACATGTTCAGAAGAGGCAAACACGTACTTTAAACACACACAAATTATTATTGTCTCTTAGGTTTGGATGTTGATGGGATATACAGAGTAAGTGGCAACCTCGCAGTGATCCAGAAGCTAAGGTTTGCAGTCAATCACGGTAAGATTATATTTCCTGTTGTTATTCAAATGCATCACTCATAACTTTTTGAACTGGCTTAAAGTAATTTTTTAAAATGTCCAATTCCTGCTGTTTTTCAGATGAGAAGTTGGACTTGAATGATAGTAAATGGGAAGATATTCATGTCATTACTGGAGCACTCAAAATGTTTTTTCGAGAATTACCAGAACCTCTTTTTACATTTAATCATTTTAATGATTTTGTTAATGCAATTAGTAAGTACGCAGTTCTACTCAGTTTTTTCTAGATATTGAAAATTCTTTGCACAGTTTAAGCCACCCTATTTTTTCATCTTACTTCAAGCAAGTATTTTCGATTGTTTTACTCCAAACATTTTAAATGTGACCGCCAGGTGTCACTGTGTATTACCAAATATCAGCTTCCAAACTGTGACATTGCTTTCAGTTTCATAAGAATTTGCTGTAAAATATCTGGTTATTATCTTTTTTCAGAGCAAGAACCAAGACAGCGAGTCGCTGCTGTTAAGGACCTAATCAGACAGTTGCCTAAGCCAAACCAGGATACAATGCAGATTCTTTTCAGACATCTCAAAAGGTAGGAGGACTGCCCAGTCATGGGATGTGGTATAGCACAAGGGGAAGCAGGAAGGCCTGTGGGGCCAGGGTCATTCAAACCTAGGTTTGGATCCCAGCTATGCTACTTGCTGTCTTTGTAACTTGAAAAAGTAACTCACTGAGCTCCTTGTAGTATCAGTCTGTCATGGGTAAATGATTTGCTATAATAAAGTAGATATTATATGTGAAGTATTTATGTAATGCTTAGCACATAGGTGTTCAGAAATTGTTGCTAAAGTTGATATGAAGATGAGATTGGATATTAATTGAGGTGTATTAAGTTACCTTATAATAAAGCCATCATGGTTCTAAGTTACTACATAACCACTTTAATAACCGAGTTCTTTCATCTTATAGAAAGGACACTAGAATACTAAAACAAAAAATCCCAGCTAGAGAGGTTTTTTTTTAAAGAAATAACATAAAATGAGTAAAATAGAAAGTTTAATCTCCACACCCTAATGAGATTTTTTCCCATCAATTTAATGGAACAGTCATTGTTACCTGAATTGTAACTCGTACTTAAATGTTCTATTTTAAAAACTAAGCTAAAATATCACACATTTAAAGTTTGTTAGAGTATGCTTAATTGTACCTTTCAGCTGTGTTTATCAAAAATAAAGCTTCATATGGCATTTAGGCATAATTCTGCTTGGTTTATGCGTCACGTTAGGAAAATGAGCATTAATTCTCTTTTTAAAATGCAGACTGTTAGGTTTATAATACCATTTGAAGAATTTTCTCTCTCTTTTATTTTCTCTTTTAACAACTTCTTTCTTTCCCTTCAGAGTTGTAGAAAATGGAGAGAAAAATCGAATGACCTATCAGAGTATAGCAATTGTTTTTGGTCCCACTCTGTTAAAACCAGAAAAAGAAACTGGTAATATAGCAGTTCATACTGTGTACCAAAATCAGATTGTAGAATTAATTCTTCTGGAACTGAGTTCCATCTTCGGACGCTGATTCTTACTGAAGACAACCTGTGGAATAGAAGCTGGATTCCATCAGATTTCAAATGTTTATACACAATGTATTTTATTTTTTGGACCAAGCAGTGACTCTAATTTTGCACTTTTTTTTTGAGGGATCAGAAGGGAAGGAGAGAGTCAAGATGTGTGTTAGGCCCTCATATTTGCTGCTTTGTTGCAAGTTGATATAACTGCGTGTAATTATGAATTCATTTTATCCTGAATGTTTGCGTTTCATACTCTGAATTTCAGTAAAAATCAAAACTTAAAATTCTAACCAGTCATATACACTGGATAATTTGGTAAGAAAACTGTATTTCTTCCCTGAAATTGGATAATGTAGACTTTCTTCTCAAGATTCATGACTTGATAGAACAAAATACTTACTATCAGTTATGTTGAAAAGGCTCTTGGGCATTTTAAACAAAATGAAGTATATCCATTTTGAAACCTGTGTATTTCTTTTTCGGGGTTTCTGCATGCAGTGGCAGTCTTAAGTGCCAAAATTCATCATAACCCCAAAATAACCTCTTGATGAAGGCTTGCTGTCTTTTACTGTGTTACACAGCATCCTTACTGGATATCTTAGTTGCTTGTTTGGGCAGCACACTAATATTACTTAAAACACTGTGATATACTGGAGTTTTAGTTAGCTTAAGTCAGTTCAGGGCATTTTAGGGCTGTCTTGCTATACTGAATTGTAGCTAACAATCCTAATTATATCTAGTACCATACTGAGTTCTTGGTATGACCCTGTGGAAACACACATTATTTTATGTAAATATAGGCTAAAGACTTAATGTCCTTTAGCTTGTGTATATAATTGTGTTGTATAGTCTCAGAGTACATTCTAACCCTACATTTCTAATCATGTTATTGGTAATCTTTTCTGTGAATATTAGGTTTCCTCCAGAAATAGGCCGTTATTTGGGAAAGTTAACTGTGTGCACTTTTAGATATTAATTACATTTACAGGCAAATCACTGTCATGAGAATGGTACTGGAAAAATACTGAATAGACTTGCTAAATGGCACATGCACTACAAGAGGAACCTTTTAGGTTATTTAATATGTACAGAAAACATTAGAAAAAATTTATTACAGAATTCTAATTCCAGTATGAATAGTGGAAACCCATCTGTAAATTAGATGATGTCGGATGGAAAATGACATTGCTAAATTGGAGAATTTCTTTTTACCTACTAATGTAGATTGCTTTGTATAATAAAACACA
Source organism: Theropithecus gelada (assembly GCF_003255815.1). Taxonomy (NCBI): domain Eukaryota; kingdom Metazoa; phylum Chordata; class Mammalia; order Primates; family Cercopithecidae; genus Theropithecus; species Theropithecus gelada. Next base: position 18,011,701 of record NC_037677.1, read on the forward strand.
GGGTTTGGAAGGTTTTGTTACAGGGAGCATGGTCTGTTGAAGATTTTTAAAATGTATTTTTCTAGATTAACTTCTGTACATGAAATGTCTAATAAAACTATAAGAGGTTTAGAGATTTTTCCATTGGAAATGTGCATTTTGTTTTTTAATTTTTTTGTTTTTGCATTTACTGGCATACTCTTATACCTCATTTTAAAAAAGTCAACTGAATCCAATATTTCCTGTGGCAAATAACACTTTCCTCATTCATACTTTTTCTCCTCTCTTCCATGCCAACATTTCTCCACCCCCAACATACACTTTTTATTTCTCCATCAATATTTAAAAGTGAGTGATTTGTGACCAGGATTTTTTTTTTCTTAGGGTTGCATTTATAATTTACAGATTGCCTTCCTTGGGAACAAGTATTTTTTTTCTATGATCTGTCTGAAAACCTCTCACCTGAATTTTGTGGTAGAAATTCTGTATTTGTTGTTGTGAGCGTGTTAAATTGATAACAAACCAAACTACTTGATAGCTAAAGCAGATTGTTCTGGGTGGGGAGAAAAAGCCCTAAATCAGGATGTTTATATTTGCCTAAAGATGTCCTTAGTAACACAATATGCTTTAGATCTTGCTTATATAATGATTGTATACCAGGAAAACAATTAGACTCAAATCAGTGATGTTCTTGCTCTTGGTGTCCATGAACATATATCAAAGATTAAAATTGTCCTGTGTTTCTTGTTTCAAGGTACATGTGTGTGTGTGTATGTGTGTGTGTGCGTGTATGTGTGAAGTCTTAATTGTTTTATTCTACAGCTAATCAGTTTATTATAATATTGTATGTACAGTGAGATTAATGTCTTGTGTTTTCATCCTTTGTGAATTAAAAATTCTCACTTGTTTTTGTAATAACAAAGCTAGTAATATTTTCCTGTCTTGACAGCTTGGTTTTATAGTAGAAAATATATTAAAAGCTGAAATAAATTATCAATTTTATTTGTAAGTCTTCCTTTAGAATGTCATTGAAAAAGGTAGTTGGAGATTTAGAAAAGAAAATATATTTAAATACACTGTCACATTCCAGTTAGAAGAAAAACACTTATTTAAATTGTATAGAAATAAGAAATTTTACCCTTTACTCTGGAGAAAGTAAGTTAATTATTAAATATCTCCAAAGAATGATGTTTGTATTTTAGATAGAGACAAATCTATAAATTGTTTTTTCCTTATGTGAAAAGCACAAATGAAATAATTTGGTGAAACTTTGGACTTAGTGGTAGATGGGTTGTATGTGTGTTTATAACATAAACACACAAACGTGTATGTGTGCTACGTGTGTGTGTGCGTGCACACCATTGCTTACATACAAGTGAAAACTCACCAATAATGGCAGATACATGGAGACCTTTTTACTATTTGTTTCATTCCACGCCTCTTTGCAAGCTCACAATATTGAACATTAAGATAGCAGTGGGCCGGGCGCAGTGGCTCACGCCTGTAATCCCAGCACTTTGGGAGGCTGAGGCAGGCGAATCATTTGAGGTCAGGGGTTCGAGACCAGCCTGGACAACATGGTGAAACCCTGTCTCTACTAAAAATTCAAAAAAATTAGCTGGGCATGGTGGCAGGTGCCTGTAATCCCAGCTACGGGGAGACTGAGGCAGGAGAATCACTTGAATCCAGGAGGCAGAGGTTGCAGTGAGCCGAGATCGCACCACTGCACTCCAGCCTGGGCAACTGTGAGACTCTGTCTCAAAAAAAAAAAAAAAAAAAGATAGCAGTGAAGGGAAAATAGTTATTCCATAATTGTGCCAAGAGATTTTTTCCAGCTCATGGGAGAGGCTTCTAATTAAAAAACATGTAGTTTCCCATGACTCGAATTCCTCAAAGATCTTTAGGCATTTTTAAAGAAATACACAGAGGAGTCCAAAACACGTCTTTTTAGTAAAGAAGAAAATAAAAATAGTCAACTGGGCGCCACACTCTCACTAGTCTAAGAAAAGTCATGTTCAAATATTGCATCTCTATAGAGAATTGAAAATGGATAGAAAATAAGATTTTATTCCCCCTGAACTCCAGCCATCAGCTCTAATGATCTTCTTTTATAGAAAGCACTTCTCTGGTGTAAGACTCCAGAAAGTGTTTAATAGGGCCTTTAGCCTGCAGGTTACAGTCTTGGAGGCGGAGCATAGGTTTTGTTATTTTTTTAAACAGTATTCCAGTGCAGCTAACATAGTAGTATTAATTGCAACTTTAGTTTGAAACAAACAAAAACAAAAATCAAATGGGTGCAAAACAAAATGAACTGTCTCACAACGATGGTGTATTAGAATCTGTTGGAAATTCACAGGCTGTGTCCTCAGGCCTGGCAGAGTCAGACTTAGTATTCTAGAGAACGGGGAGATACAGAATGCCTAATGAGACATCTGTAACTACCAAAGACAAGGGAGTTCTCCTGAAGAATCTCAATTAGTCTGCTCAGCTGAAGTTTTGTGGTCCAGTGGTGGCTGCAAGTATATTCAGCTGGATTAAGCTTTTACAAATTAGCCTTATGTGAATATAGCACTTAAATGAACTCTTTCATTTCCTTCATTGCTTCCCTTCTCCCACAGGGGGAGGGGGGGAAACGAAAGAAAGAAAGCACTTTTATAGTGCTCTCATAAACAGAGCACTTGTAGAACAAGGTAACTGTTTAACAAATTACTACAATACGTATTTAGAATACATGTTTTTTCTCATCGACCCTCTTCTCCCTTTATTTCTTCTCTTTCGAGGTTTTCAGAAAAGCGGTCTTTGGTAATGATTTTTAATTATTAATGCTGGTAGCCAGATCTTTCAAGCAGTTCTGATAGTTGTGGCTCATACTGCAAGTAGCTTAGAAACTTGTAATGCTGTCATAAATGTTATAATGATAAAATCCATAGTGACATGAGAATGACAAATGATGCTGTAGAGGTCTTTATGAACAGAGCATGTGCAGAGGTAGAAATCAAAACCACTGTCAAGTCATGGTAGAGTAACCAGTGAAAATTCAGCACAGACTTCAAGGCCACTTTTCCTTGGCATTTTGAGAAATTGTTTATACAGTCATGTGACTCTTAATGACGAGGATATGTTCTGAGAAATGTATTGGTATATGCAAACATCATAGATGATACTTACACAAACCTAGATGTATACCAGATGCTACACTTAGGCTGTGGTATAGACTATTCCCCCTGGGCTGCAAACCTGTACAGCAGGTGACTACTGAATACTGTAGGCAATTGGAACACAGTGGTATTTGTGTATCTAAACACAACAGAAAAGTTACAGTAAAAATACAGTACTGTAATCTTATGGGATGACCATTGTATAATGCAGTCTGTCATTGACTAGAACATCATTATGCAGTACATGACTGTATTTACGCAGGAAAAATGGGAATCTTAGATGCCAAAGTAATACTCTCAATGATTGATAAAGCAGGAAAGGACCTGTAGGGACCCTCATCTTCACAGTTTATTGTTTTATAGATGAAATAACTGAGGCCCAGATTGATGTGAATGCGTAAAGTCATATGCTTAGTGACAGAATAAGCCTAAGGCTGAAAAGAAGTAATATTTTGATTAGCTATGTTATTTCTATTTAAAGTTTGGGATCAATTTAACTAAAGCATATTCTGGCATTTTCAATAATATTTGAGGAACAAACAACTTGCTTTCTGTTTCACACTAAGCTAGTTATTATTTATGTGGTATATTGAAACATTTGCCTTCTATTATGCACCTCTGTTACGAATATAGAAGCTTCAGGGGGTAGGTACTGCTTTTACTGGTCTCTTCTGGCTCTGGTTGCATAGGAGGTAAACTAGCATCCTTCTCTGTCCCCTGGCAAATAATCAGAATTCAGCGATTCTATTTCTACCCACTGACATTCCTGGATAGGCCATTATGTATATTAATCTCTTTTTAATACGGATTTCTGCTTTCACTTATGTTCTAGAATGGTGCTATCCAGTTACTGTAGCCACCAGCCATATGTGGCATTTTTAAAAATTGTGGCAAAATATGCATAACAAAATTTACCATAGAAATCATTTTAAGTATACAGTTCAGTTGTATGAAGTACATTTATATTGTTATGCAACCATCATCACTATCCATCTCTAGAACTTTTTTCACCTTGAAGAACTGAAACTATCCACTAAACAGTCAATCTCCATTCCCCCAGCCCCTGAGAAAACCACCATTCTACTCTGTCTGTGATTTTAACTACCTCATATAAGTGGAATCATGCAGTATTTGCCTTTTAATGACTGTCTTATTGCACTTAGCATAATGTCCTCAAGGTTCATTTATGTAGTAGCATACTGCAGGATTTCCTTTTGAAGGCTTGATAGTATTCCACTGTGTGTATACACCACATTTTGCTTATCCATTCATTTGTCAATGGACAGTGTTGCTTCCATGTTTGAGATACTGTAATTCTGCTATGAACATGGATGTATAGATATCCTAGAGACTCACTGGATTTGGCGGTAATTTTTTGGATATGACACTAAAGGCAACAGAAGAAAAAGACAAACTGGACTTTAATAAATTTTTTAAAATGTGTGCATTAAAAGATTATCCTATTGATAACATCATCCTTTTGATAATAAACGGGCAACCAATAGAATAGGAGAAAATATTTGCGAATTGTATATATGATAAAGGATTGGTATCCTTGATACAGAGAGAACTCTTAAAACTCAACAACAGTGAGAAACCTGATTCAAAAATGGGCAAAGGACTTGAATAGACATTTCTCCAAAGAAGATATATAAATGGCCAATAAGGACATGAAAAGATGCCCAGCATCACTAATTATTAGAGAAATGTATATCAAAACTGAGATCACCTTACATCCAGCAGGCTGGCTGCTATCAAGAAACCAGAAAACAAGTGTTGGCAAGGATGTTGAGAAATTGGAATCCTTTTCCACTGTTGATGGGTGGGAATGTAAAATGGTACCACCACTATGGAAAACAGTATGGCAATTCCTCAAAAAATTAAAAATAGAGTTACCACACGATGCAGCCATTCCACTTCTGGGTACACATCCGAAAGAGTTTGAATTTACTTACAATTATATAGTACTTTAAAATTTAGTTACTCTGTCACAATAGCTACATTTCAAATGGTCAGTAGGGACTTGGAGTTAATGGGCACCATCCTGAACAGTGCAAATACAGAACAATTTCATCCTCAACAGAAATTTCTACTGGATGGTGCTATTCTAGGTTGGGATGTGGGGAATAAGCAATTGCAAACTGCACATTCTGCAAAATTACTTTAAAAATACATGCTCTACAGCATGTCATATACATCTCCCTCATGCTTGTCTCTTAAGTGCATGACACTAGGAAAGTTTAAAATTAAGGAGAGAAATACATTTTTATTATAGGTGTGCTAAACTTGAATATTTGTCCTATTATATGCTTTCATATTGGGGCTGGAAGGGAGGTAAATGTGATTTAACTTCCAATACAACACCATCAAAATGCTTGCAATTTGGGCAAAAGCGGTCTGAGACCATGTTAACAGAAGCCTCAGTTGACATTGTTCTCTTTGGAAAATCTAGGAATGCTGTGCTGTGAGATAATTAATGTTTCCGAAGTTTGTGTCACAATAGTCTTACATTTAAATTTTAGAAATTTTTACATTAGTGGGAAAGATTTTCTAAAATTTTATTTTAGAAATTATCTAAACAATGAAAGAAATGATTCTAATTTGAACTTTCCCTTGGGATCCAAGCTACTTCATACTATATTTACTTCTGATTTTTAATAATACCCTGTATGAGGTTGTGAAAAACTTGAAAAACATACATAACACAACTTTTTAAATGGGAGCTGATATCTAACCATGGATACAAGGAAACTATTGGTAGTCTCAAAGCGACTCAGTAGGTCTGCACGTGATTTCGCCAGATGCATTCTAAAGTATGGAAGATGACTTGATATGTAGATCTCATAGAATAGATGATAATCAGCGTTTTTTGTTTTCATTTAAATAACTATCAGATTTGTTTCAAGGGTCCCAGGCCAAATTCTTCCAGAGCAGGTACTCATGCGTTGTTGGCATATACGATGCTCTAGTTGAAGAAGCTGCTACTGATATGTTTTCAATCCTGTTATAAAAGGCCTTCTATTAATAAGCACCTTAAAATTTCTAGGTGGGGAGTATAATAAGTTGTTAGTTACCCATACTGATCCAACCCATTGACAGAATGACTTAGTTCAGACTTAGGCAAATCGTAGGGTGTAGAAGCTTTGCCCTCTAGTAAACCTGACTCACCAAACACTCCTCCTGTCTTCTCATTAAGCACGTTGAAACAGAAAATGCTTCTCTATGAATCCTTTCTTCTTCTTTCCTTTCTCTCAGCCACCATCTCAGCAACTGTGTCGTAGACAATCAGTCGAGTGGCTACTCACAGAAGCTGTGCTAGGACTTATTGAGGCACCTGTGTCCAGAGTGTTCAGTTTCCTTGGAGAAGATGGACTTAAAGAGGAATCAAAGGCTTCTAGGGAAGACAGCACCACTGTATTGAGAAGGAAACTCAACCTTTTCTGTCATAAGGGAAACCCCAATATCCTTGGATGACATAGTTCTGACTCCAGGGGTACCCTGAATTCAACCTGTTTGTTAGGGAATCAGCTCTGATGCGACATTTCTGACATCTAGCTACATGTAATGACTGCTCTCTCTGGTCATGTCCTTGTCTCCTGACCTGTTAATATTAGCCAAATTGATTGCCTGAACATTGCCAGTAACAGTGACTGGACCTCCCTGTCTGTCTTATCACTCTTGCCAATGCTTGTAGCGTATTCAGTTGGCATTAAGTTCCATGAAACTAGTATCACACTATGTGAGATTGCTGTTTTAAATAATGAGTACTACGGAAATACCTCCACTGAATAAGAGATTGGGAAGAGAGCCCTTCTTTAAGAATCTACTGCAGAATGAGTTTCAGACTACCAAAATGTCTTAGAGATAGCAACATGAGTGTTGATGTTTAACATTATTTAATTGCTTACAGAAATAAGAAGTGAGGGCCAGCAAGGAGAAAATAGAGTCCTTAATGACTATATACCCTGACAAATGAAGATTTAGTACCATTTACAATGGAATAATGAAAATATAGGCAAAAATTTAATGTTTTCAGAAATCATTATTGGTGGTATTCTGCCTGGTGTGTATGTAGCCTATGATTATACCAAATGAGTACATATGGGATATTCTAATTCTATCATCTCTTGAGTCCTTGGCAATCAGGATTCTAAGAATGGAACAAGGGAGTTACAGCTGTGGTAAGTTACAGTAAAAACTTTGTAGTCTTTAATTTGAATTGGGAGTGTCAACATGATGTCATGAGATATTTAAGTGTCTTTGTGTTCGTGTATGTAACTGATCACTGAAAAGGTGTAACAAGAATGACCAACTGAGGGAGCATCCTTATTACCTGGATTTTGACCTTGAAATAGAATTTCTGTTTAAAAGAAACCAAGGCATTTTGGAGATACGGCTGATTCCAGGTGTGGAACAGGAAACGTGCAAGATGATTCTGAAAGAACTTGTCATAACAAGGAAGTGGTCAAATGTTAGCAGGATCTTGTCAAAAGAATTCTGGAGGCAACTTGAAGATCCCACTGGCCAAAAATGGAATAGTTGGAGCTTCAATAATAATAGTTGGCAATGAATTGAAACTCACTGATATGTTTAAACCCATGAATTAATAATATCAAAAGAGAGTCACTTTAGGAGGATGAGAGGGAATGAATTCATATCTTCTTAAAAACTGATGATAGAAATAATCAAACATCTCTTTGGCCTATCCTGTATGCACTTGACCACTAAGTATCCAGATGGCAGATGGGGGAAAGTACCTCTATATAAAAGTTTCCCACTGATGATTGAAATGATTATCATCCACTTTATACTCCCCATTGATTTAATAAATCTATGTATTAAGCATCAATGGCTGTTAGCATCATAAAAAGAGAAATAACTAGATATTATATGCTTCCTGATGGAAGAAAACAAGACCTCTTATGGTCTTGTCAAAAGAATTGAACCTTAAATCTGAATCAGGCTCTGAATCTAGCTTCCAGAAAATATAAAGGATGGAGAGCTACACCCTACCTGTGAAATCAAGAAGACTCAGACTGAGAAAAAACTTGTCAGAGGGTCTGACTTTCTCAACAAATAACACTGTAAGAAAAAGAAAGGGCTGGAGAGGAGCTCCATAAACTTGCCTATTATTTTATTTCAGTTGAGACTTGGGCATCGTTTAAAACAAATGAAATAGTCAAAACAATTCTTTATTATTTTATCACATTTTACTATTATCTCTGCTTTTAAGGTTATTTCACAGATATTAAGGTACCTGTGTGGTGGAAATACTATACAATGGGGTACCTTACACCTTTTCCCAGTTCTACATTAGTGACGTCAAAGTAGTTTGAAATTGGCAGTTTGATGATGGCAGTATTTAGACCAGATCAGGGATGATTTGTTGTTTGGTCAATTTGTCCAGACTTAAAAAAGTGATGGGGAAAATATTAATGCAGATTAAAATTTAAAATGTGTCTGTAGTTGTCACATGGTGAACAACACAAGAAATTGAGGAAATATTCTTCCAGTGTTCAAAAACTATGATTCAGCAAAGAAGCCAGATATATCATGGACAAATGAGGGAAGTTCTGACGTATGTTGATTGTTTTCTCATCTTATTTGTTAATGTAAATAAAAATATCAACCAATATTCATGCCAGATTACACTTGTGAATCAATTGCAATCACAGGATGGCTAGAGATACAAGAATTTGGGAAAAATAAAAAGATTATTTGTGAATAAATTGGTTATGTGGAATTAGCAATAAGGAGTATTATCTACTTTATTTATATTAGTAAAATTTATTATATGCTTATATTTGTGTGTGGATTTTGTGCAAGCTGTTAAACATTTACCAGCTCACCCCTGGAAACATGGTATGTAATAAATGTTAGTTGTTTTTATTATTAGTATGGCAATAACACGATGCTGGTCCCTGTGAAGGGATGATGTTCCTAAAGAACAAATGTTTGGCAGGAAAGTAAACTGATCAAGATGACTTAAATTTTAAGATGAGGTTATATTATATATGCCAAGAAAGACCATCACTGAACTGAAAGAACTTATGTAACAGAAGCACTATGCAATGCACAGAAGTCATCTTTACAATAAAGGCTGTTGGGGCCCCATATTTTGCTTCCAGGTATCTAAGAAAGGCAGAGCATTGAAAAAATAGAATGAACATCATTTCTTGTCAGAAACTAAATATCCCACAGACACAGCAGAAGTTACAAAACGAACATGCAGAATTTATAACCATAAAATGGCCATCGATCCATTAGGTCCAAATGAAGTAGATTGAATAGGAAAGACAAGTTGTGTGATACCTAAATAAGACATTCATCTATAAAGAAATACATCAATCTACGGATTGGGAAAATGATGAGCATTTAAGTGTTGCTAAAAAGGAAATATGTGACACTTCAGGATAATTATATGATACCACTCACCTATTTGGAAAGATTTGGGTGATGTTTCCTTAGTATGGATTATATTATAACAATAACATACACAGAAATGACCTGTAGGGTTAAGGGCTTTCAACCATCCTGACATCTGCTAAAAGTTGAGTCCTGGAATTGAGTCCCACCTTGTTTATGTTTTCAGAGGTGGAGAAACTGTGTGCATTATTTTAATAAATAAAGAACTAGTTGGTGGTCTGGGAATGACAGGATGCCTGGGAGACAGTGATTCCCATATCTTGCAATTCATAATGGCAAGGAAATGAAATACTGGATTTAGTCAACCATGCATGGAGTCTGATTTCAGCAAACTCAGTGAAAGTTCTTATGGCTCAAGAGGTTAAAATGAATTCTTTGGAAAAAGTGAGATTTCAAGTACAGACGACCCTCCTTAGATTACACATCGGCAGTTTCAACCAACCAAGGATGGAAAGTATTTTTTAAATAACAAAAATAACCATACAACATAAAAATGACACAAATAAGAATATGCTATAATAACTATTTACATAACATTTACTTGTATTAAGTATTATAAGTGATCTAGAGATGATTTAACATATACACATGTACAGAGGATGTGACTAGGTTATATGCAGATACATTATTTTATATAAGGGACTTAGACATCTGCAGATTGGGTCCTGGAACCAATCTCTAACAAATATTGAGGGACAGCTGTATACAAATAATGAAAGGCCAAGTGGGAAGAGACAGAAACTAAAATAACTGGTATGTTTGCATAGGAAGACCTCTGGTGAACACAGATTCCAAAGGATGAACTAAAGTTGACTGTGTGGAGCACATAAACTGATCATAAAAGAGTACAAATTTATAAAAATATTAGGAAGGTTAAAATTCCTAGTGAATTTTCAGAAAATGCTAGTCAGCAAAGAGTGCCGTTAAATTATATTCAGATCCAGAAGTACGAGAAATGCTGCATCTCCAATGAGCAGAATTTTATTTTATTTTGTTTTTTTAAGACAGAGTCTCACTCTGTTGCCCAGGCTGGAGTGCAGTGGCACGATATCTGCTCACTGCAACCTCTGCCTCCCGGGTTCAAGTGATTCCCCTGCCTGAACCTCCCAGGTAGCTGGGATTATAGGAGCCAGTCATCACACCCAGCTAATTTTTCTATTTTTACTAGAGACGAGGTTTCACCATTTTGCCCAGTCTGGTGTCGAACTCCTGGCCTCAAATTATCTGCCCACCTCGGCCTCCCAAAGTGCTGGGATTACAGGCATGAGCCACTGTCCCTAGCCAGGATTATCTTAAAACAGGGAAGGATAAAATAAATAATGTAAAGATGGCATTAAAAAGCTAAGAACAACTATGGAAAGAAATGAAAAGTTTTCAATGAGTCTATCTCCAAGGCTAGGCCAACTACATTTCAGTATGTTTCTGCTTCTTGAAGAACTTGCAGATGGAATCCCAGAGCATGTGTCAATGATGTTTGGTAAATAATAGAGGAAATATTCAGAAGCATCAAGGTGAATACTTTTTTCCCAGTATAGAAAAAAGGTTTGGTCAATGGAAAGTATGCTACATATACAATCTTAGATTCAGCAAAGCCTGTGGCAAAATTGCTCATAATATCCTATGGATAAGGAGATAAACACTTCAGCTTCTGGTACTTTTAAAGAAATATACAGCTGTCAAATAACTATTGAGAGTGTTGATAAGTGTCTTGGTGGTATACTACAAGAATAATTGAGTGGTCCAAGACTTTGTCTTAATACCATGGTATTAAAACTTTATTAATGACTTAAAGCATAAAAATCTGCAGATGACAGAACTGGGAGGATTAAGCAATATGGCTCACAATCAATATGCAAAATTATATTAATAGACTTATGCTCTTGCAGTGGCAGATTAACTGATTGATATCAGGTGAATCCTCCAACTCAGAACTAGAAAAACTGATAACATTTTATTTATTTATTTATTTATTTATTTATTTATTTATTTAAAGACAGAGTCTCGCTCTGTCACCCAGGCTGGAGTGCAATGGCACGATCTCAGCTCACTGCAGCCTCCACCTCCTGGGTTAAAGTGATTCTTCTGCCTCAGCCTCCCGAGTAGCTGGGATTGCAGGCACACACCACCACGCGCAGCTAATGTTTGTATTTTTAGTAGAGATGGATTTTCCCCATGTTGCCCAGGCTGGTCTCGAACTCCTTGCCTCAAGTGATCCACCCAGCTTGGCCTCCCAAAGTGTTGGGGTTACAGGCATGAGCCACCACTCCCAGCCCAGCTTACACTGCTTCTGTTCAGCTTCTTTGACTCAGGATAACATTTTGTGATTCATCCAGGTATTTGTGTATCACAGTCTTTTCCTTTTTACTGCTAGTAGCATGACATTGTGTGCCTACACTACAATTTATGTATACATTCATCTGTTGGTATTTATGTTGTCAGGGGAGAAAACTTACTGGGAATGAGTAAGTTTTGTCATATTTTGATAGGGATATGGGATATGCGTTTGTTGGAGCTCATCAAATTATACACTTCAGATCTGCGTGTTTATCTGCATGAAAATTAGGCCACAATTAACACAAGGGAAAATATATTGAAAATTTTTAAAAGTTACCTTCTCTGGAAGACTGTGACATCAACCAGAACACCTAAACTAACTGACAATGTTTCATATGCAGTGTTTGGCATTCAATAATAAGAGCAGCCATATAATAAAGCAATAATTGACCAAAATCAACAGGAAAAGCAGACAATAGAAACCCAGTTACACATGAGATCCAAATATTGGGCTTAATCCAAAGCTATGATTAATATGTTCAAGAAATTACATGAAAATATTGAGAATTTCAGCAGGAAACTAGAAATTACAGTAAGATTTAAATGGAAATTCTGAGACTGAAAAATAGAGTAACTGAAAATAAGAATTTAATAGATGAGTTTGCAGATAGATTAGACAAAACTAAAGAGGCAAACCAGAAGATATGTCAAAGAAATAGCCAGACTGAAACTCAAAGAGAAAAAAGGATTAAGAAAAGAAAGAAAGAAGGAAGGAAGGAAGGAAGGAGAGAAAGAAAGAGAAAGAAAAAAAAGAAAGAAAGAAAGAAAGAAAGAAAGAAAGAAAGAAAGAAAGAAAGAAAGAAAGAAAGAAAGAAAGAAAGAAAGAAAGAAAGAAAG